>NC_057811.1:418371871-418513663 GCF_018294505.1 Triticum aestivum
TTAATCATGCTAATCAAGATAAAACGAATGACGATGATAAGAAGGAGATTGAGCGTCTAACTAAAGAACTAAACACTCTTAAGTTAGCTCATGAAACTACCTTGGAAGATCATCGAGAACTTTTAAAGACTCATGAGAAGCTACGCTTTGAAAAGCTTAACCTTGAGCAAGAGCATGAGTTTTTAAAGGCAATCAATGATGATCTTCGCAAGAAAAGTTCTTCTTACATTGCCAAGCGTTTACTCTTGTCTACTTACATGCCACAAGTTAAATCTAGCAACAAGAACAAGAAAGATTCTTCATCTAGTAGTAACAGCAATCATGCTAAATCCAATGTTGTTGCTTCTAGTAGCTCTCTTGATTCCACTAATGATTCTCTTAGCCAAGTTACACTTGAGCAAGAAAATAGCTTATTGAAGGGAATTATAGAGAAAGGTGTTTACAAGAGCCTTGCCGGAAGTAAGCAATTTGAGGAAATTGTACGCAAGCAAGGAAGGCACCGGAAGAATCAAGGTGTTGGTTTTGAATGAAAGTTCAATGCCAATGGAGTTGAGTGGGAAGAAGATCAATATCCCAAGACGAAGTTTGTTCCTCAACAAGAGAAGTATGATCCTACTTCTTTCCAAGGAACACAAGCTCAAGATGATCTTCCACCACAAGACCACAAGCAAAAAGGCAAGGACAAGCTTCAAGAGGAGATTGATGCATTTGAAGAAGCACCTAAGGCCTTGGTCAAGTGGATTCCCAAGACTACATCAAGTTCTACTTCATCAAGTATGACTACAACTCCAAGGATTCCCATCAAGATGGTGTGGATCCCGAAGAAGAAGAACTAGAGAGTTCTTGAGGGTGACTCCGCCAACATACTTCACTCTTATCATTTTGGCAAGGACAAGTGCAAACAACTTCCACATCTTGCACTAGTTCAAGGAGTCACAAACCCACTTGTTGGTAAGACAAGGGACAAGGTAACCTAATGCTTTCATGGACATCATCTTGTGTATACATCACTCTATGTCTATGGATATTCTTTCTTGTTCCTTGTGGGATTAACCCGTGTAGGTATTGAAAGTGCAACTCACTCCAAAGGATTGCTCCAAATGATCTACATCAACATTGAGCATCCACATCTTCATTACCTACATGAAGTCATCATCGACAAAACCCAAGGTTAGTTCATCCCTCTTAGGGGGAATATCACATCTAGGGGAGCTTTACTCTAAAATTGAGCTAAAGCAACTCTAATGGTGTGAGAACAACAATGCTTTATGTAAAAGTGGTAACCCCACTTGTGCTTAAACGATGAGTATGACCTATGATCAAATGTTCTCATTTGACTCCCAAGTCAATATACTCATATATAGATGACCTAGTCATCGCCAATTGCTTGATAGATGCTAGAGTGTTTGTGCATGCTTTGTCACATCACAAAGTTTGATCAAGTCAGATTTGAACCACTCTGTGTGAGGAGCACTCAGAGTCCCCGATTCGTCATAGACTTAAACTTCCAAAACCTCTGTGTGCATTTCAGTCTGACCGATTCATCCTTTTCGGTCCTACCGAGATCACTTAGTTGATCTAGGTTTTTCAATCTCGGTGCAACCGATTAGAACCTTTCGGTCACACTGAGTTGCAGTAACTGCCTGCAATTTTGCATCTCGGTGCCACCGAGTTGTTCCACTCAGTCACACCGACAGGCTCAGGTTATATATACTGACGGGTCAAATTTTGGAAATTTTTCCGAAACCCTTCACCCACACGTAACCTGCTCTGCCTCTTCGGGTCTCCAGATCGTCTTCCGCTGCTAGTGACCTCCCGCCGCTGGTCTCCGCCGCCGTCAACGGCAATCTGCTCCGCCGTTGCCGCCGTAGCGAACACTCGCCGCTCTAGGGTAAGTGTTCGACCCCTTGTGTTGTCTTTTTCACTCCGATTCCTAGCACAAGGACAATGCCATGTTTCTTGCCACGATTGAGATTGATCCATCCAGCTAAAACTTCCTTAGGTCTAGATTGATTCAAAAAAATTAGGGTTAGCTCTCCGTAGAACTCATCTCGGACCGACCGAACTGTAGAAATCGGTCTCACTGATTCGGCCTTGGCCATTGCACATGCGCTTTTCGGTCCGACCGAAACGTGCAAATCGGTGTGACCGAGTTCAAGATTCTGTGAAACCCTAGCAATCTCAGTGCCACCGAACTACGACTCGGCCCAACCGAGTTCACTAGTTTAGGTTCCAAGTGTTGCTTCGGTATCACCGAGTTTGTCAATTCGGTAGCTCCGAGATCAGTTCTGTAGAGAACTAAAAGTAAGCTTTTTGACTCAATTGTTTTGCAAAACCTCTGTACTTTGTGATGCTCATCTACTCTACCTCATCTACAACCTATTCATAGGGTCTGCTAACAGTTTTCCTGAAGATGTCTGATCAAAGTGACAGTCAGAACAAGTCTGAAGAGCAGGTTCAGATGAGTGAGGGCACTAGTCCCTCCAGCAGCTATGATGAGGGCAGCGGGAGCACACCTAGTAACCTGCCAAAGGCAGCTACCAGGACAAGGAAGAAGAAAACCTCAGATTTTGAGGATGAGGATTATGTGGCTGTTGAGGATGAAGCCACTTCAAGGAAAAAGTGTTGAAAAAGGAGTATGGCACAGCTGCTGCAAGTAAGCCTGGAATCAAGACAAAGGCTCCAGCAAGAAGAGTTCCAATGTCAAAAGCCAGAGCCTCCACTCAAGAAACAATGGAGTTCACTCTTGAACCCAAAGAAGGAGGTGATGTCAAGAAGAGGAAAGAAAGGGTCAAGAAGACCATTGCCAGAGTTATTGGCAAGCCATCAATGATGAGAGATGATGAAGAAGAGGAAGAGGATGCTGCTCCAGCACCCAAATCTCAGAAGCTTATTGGAGATGCTATAAAGTCAGGGGCTGCTCCATCAAATCCCAAGTCTGCTCCCAAAGCTCCAGCTCAGAAGTCTGCTCCAAAGAGAAGCACTAGAAACATTCCAGCTGCAGAAAAGAACAAGGCTCCAGTGCCTGAGACTGTTGATGAAGAAGATGATGAAGCCCAAGTGCTAAGGAAGCTCAAGCCCAAGATCCCTGACCACAATGATGCACATCCTGTTGCGGAAAATATGAAGATCAGGAAGGATTCAGGACTGAGATTGTGGAGATAGTCTGATCCATATGCTGTCAGGAGGAGAACTGTTGTGGATTACAGGTTCCACACAAAGGAACAACAAGACTTTTATGAGACTGTCCTGCTTGACAAGAAGCCGATAGTGTGTGACATGAGATGGGTTGACTGGGAGTACATCAAGGAAAATGAAGATCACTATCCAGGAGTATATGACAGCTTCAAAGCATGTGGAGTTGATACTTTTGTTGCCCAGAAGCTCACCAAGTGGAATGATGAGCTTATCATGCAGTTTTACTCCACTGCCCACTTCTACCCAGATGGGAAGATCATTTGGATGTCTGAAGGTACAAGGTACCAATCCACTGTGGAAGAATGGGCTCAGTTGATCAATGCCCCAGAAGAGCATGAGGATGACTTGGATGTTTATGCCGAGAAGAAGAAAGACCACAACACTATGGTACACATGTACAGAGAGATCCCAGATGATGCTTTAGAGACTCATAAGCTTGGATCTGTCCACTTCTTGTTGTCTGGTCTGCCTACCATCAACTGGATCCTAAGGCACACATTGCTACCCAAGTCAGGTGATCACAAGATGATCAGAGGACATGCTATCAATTTGCTACATTTGTTTGATGTGCCTAAAAAGTTCAAAGTCACGAGTCTGATTGTAGAAACAATCAAAAGGACAGCAGCTGATCAGAAGAGAAGCTGTGGGTATGCCCCACAAATTCAGGAGCTCATCAACTCCAAGATGGGCACAAGCAAATATCTAATGGATAAGGAGCACCTGGCCATATACCCTAAATTTGAAGACAACACAGTTGTGATGGATGAGAATGAACCATCATTAGTTCAAGCACAGGAGAAGAAAGCCAAAGCTAAAGCTGAGAAAGCTGCCAAGATGCCAAGTGTTGAAGAGGCATCTCAAGTTTTCTTGAAGAGCAAGCAAGATCAGCTAGCATATCTAATCCAATCCACCTTGAGGATTGAGAAGGGCTTGGCCACCCTGACTCAAAACCAGAAGAGCTTGGAGAGGATCATTGAGCGGAAATTCTATGATCTTGATGTCAAGGTAACTGAGATCCAAACCGCAGTTGAGCAGCTCCAGGAGGAAACAGAAGAGAAGAAGGGCAAGGCAACCACTGATGCATTTGAGCGAGTGCCTAGAGGTCAGAGATCTGCTGCAGTGCTAGTGAGAGATTCTCGAGCTACAGCGTCAGCACCAGCAGCTACAGCTCCAGTGCCACCCCCAGCAGCCACTCCACTAGCTCCAGCTACATCAACAGATGCCTTCTTCCTTGGAGTTCTCTCTACACCACCTCCCGAAGATCAAGCCTGAGAGACGTTTAGCACTATGCATTTTTGAACTTTTTGGTAACTTGTTGCCAAAGGGGGAGAAAAATGTATAGATCATAGGCTTCGAGAGAGAGTGTTGCTTTTTATCTCTCTTGTTTTTGGTTGAACTTCTTGATTGTGTGCTTGTGTGAGATACTTTATGTTCTTGTAAGATACTTGTTTGATCATGTGTTTGATCATATGCTACCCTTAATGCTTGTTGGATGGTATTATCTCTTATATCCTTATATGATCATTCACTTGCTTGGTGATGAGTGCATGCTTTTAATTTCTATCATTTTGAGTGCTCCACCAAGATGTATGTGACATGGAAGAGTAACCCATGATCCTAATCGATTGTGCATTTGCATTCAAAAGCAATTTTAAATAATGCATAAATTTAGGGGGAGCTCTTGCTTATCACATACTTCTCAAAGCGACGATGTTTTTCAATCTTATTATCATTTGTCGAAGATTTGATCTATATGTTGTCTTCAATTACCAAAAAGGGGGAGATTGAAAGTGCAACTATCCCTGGGTGGTTTTGGTAATTCCTAACAACATATAGTTCATTGAGCTAATGCTATTCCAAGATAAATATTTCAGGAAAGCTCAATGATTGGCATGGCATGGATTAGAAAGTGGACCCCTCACAATGCTAAGGACAAAAGGATTGGCTCAATCTCAAAGCACAAGACTCTACATTTTTCATTTTAGTGATCCAAGATCACATTGAGTCCATAGGAAAAGCCAATACTATCAAGAGGGGGTGAGGTGTTGCTTAATGAGTGTCTTGCTCAAAATGCTTAGTGATATGCTCCAAAAACCCTCAACTACTTTCTCATATCCACATATGTCGCAAACCAAACGTCAAACTCGGCCCCACCGAAACTTTCTATCCGGTGCCACCGAGTTCTCTTGACATAGCCACTACCAGAAACCCTAGTCTTTTCGGTCTCACCGATAGGGATCTCGGTCTCACCAAGATGGGATTGTAATCTCTCTGTTTCCCTTCGCAACGTTTCGGTCAAACCGAGATGAGCGGTCAGTCCCACCGAGATTGCAATGCAAACTCTCTGTTTCCCTTTCGTAACGTTTCGGTCCAACCGAGATGAGCGAATCGGTCCCACTAAGTTTGCCTTACCAACTCTCTGGTTAGTCTATTACCAAAATCGGTCTCACCGAGATTACGTTATGCCCTAACCCTAACGAAAACGGTCCCACCGAGTTGACGTGTCGGTCCCACCGAAAATACTAACGTTCACATTTTGAACTAAATCGGTCCGACCGAGTTTCATGATTCGGTCCCACCGAGTTTGGTAAATTGTGTGTAATGGTTAGATTTTGTGTGGAGGCTATATATACCCCTCCACCCACTCTTCATTCGTGGAGAGAGCCATCAGAACATGCCTACACTTCCAACATATATTTTCTGAGAGAGAACCACCTACACTTGTGTTGAGGTCAAGATATTCCATTCCAACCACATAAATCTTGATCTCTAGCCTTCCCCAAGTTGCTTTCCACTCAAATCTTCTTTCCACCAAATCCAAATCCTGTGAGAGAGAGTTGAGTGTTGGGGAGACTATCATTTGAAGCACAAGAGCAAGGAGTTCATCATCAACACACCATTTGTTACCTCTTGGAGAGTGGTGTCTCCTAGATTGGCTAGGTGTCACTTGGGAGCCTCCGTAAAGATTGTGGAGTTGAACCAAGAAGTTTGTAAGCGCAAGGAGATCGCCTACTTCGTGAAGATCTACCCAAGTGAGGCAAGTCCTTCATGGGCGACGACCATGGTGGGATAGACAAGGTTGCTTCTTCATGGACTCTTCGTGGGTGGAGCCCTCCGTGGAGTTGTGCAACCGTTACCCTTCGTGGGTTGTAGTCTCCATCAACGTGGATGTATGATAGCACCACCTATCGGAACCACGGATAAAAAATCTCCGTGTCAACATTGCGTTTGCTCCCTCCAAACTCCTCCCTTTACCTTCATATGCAATTGTTTTACATTCCGCTACTATACTCTTAGAATTGCATGTGTAGGTTGATTGCTTGACTTGTGCAAAGTTGCTAAAATATGCCAAGAACTAAAACTGGGAAAAGGCTAGATTTTTATTTGGTCAAGTAGTCTAATCACCCCCCTCTACACATACTTTCGATCCTACAAGACTTCTTCTATATTGTAAAATATGATGAAGAGGACAGAGTTGTCAACATATTTTGGGTGGATGGCTTAGCTCGAAAAGCTTATGCGGAGGCGTACCATGATTGCATATCGTTTGACACCACCTACATGACCAACATGTACAATATGCCGTTCGCGCCCTTCATCGAAATAAACCGACATGGCCAATCTTTCATGCTGGGTTGCGCGTTTGTGAGGTAGGAGTTGGCATCGAGCTTTGATTGGGTCTTCCAAGCATTCCTAGAGGCTATGGATGGCAAACCTCCTGACAACTTCATAACCGATCAGGATGGTGCGATGAAGCAGTCAATAGAGAACATCTTTCCAACCATCGTGCATCGCTGTTGTCGATGGCACATCATGAAAAAGGCTCAGGAAAAAAGTTGGTTCGCTGTTATGCCGGAATCCAGGGCTCTCTGATGATTTCAACTACTGTGTTGACTTTAGCTTCACTCCAGACAAGTTTGAGCAGAATTGGGCTGGGTTAATAATGAAGTACGAGGCTATGACACACACACACACACACACTTTGAGAAGTTGTACGAATACAGGTCAACTTGGGTGTCGTGCTACTTCAAACATAGGTTCTTCCCCTTCCTGCAGTGTACACAACATAGTGAGGGGTTCAACGCCGTCCTAAAAAGATATGTGAACCCACACAACTCAATGCAGAACTTCGTCAAGCAATATGAAAAAATTCAGAACCACATCCTTGAGATTACAGGACAGAACACCTTGAGATTGAGCTATGGTCCAACTTCCCAATAGAGAGGCAAGCTTACGAAACCTACACTAGGGACCTTTACCGCAAGTTCCGAGAAGAGTTTGAGCTGATTGGATGTTATAATGTGTTCCAAGTTGGTGCTGATATTTTTGAGCTCAGACCGAACCAGGAATTTGTTACCAAATATGGTTCTCGAAACTACTTGGTGCAGGCAAGGGTGGGGGAGGGTTCCTATTTGTGTGAGTGCTGCAAAATGAACAAGGACGGCATGCTCTATTGCCACATCCTCAAGGTGTTCACCCATCTTGGAGTTGATGTCATACCGGAAAGGTACATGCTAAGACGGTGGACACCTACAGTTGTCCCTAGTGCGCCAGGGACTGGGTATGAGCAACCGGATGAAATGCCTCCTCAATCAAAGAAGCAGATAAGGGAGAGAAACATGATATACGATTTTCGGAAACTAGCCAAGTTTGCGAGTGGCTCTGGTGCAGCACAGGCCATTGTATACAAGCATATGCACGGAGCATGTACCGAGATTAGCCACCTGAACAAGTCCAAGAAAAAGAAAAAACCGGCTGCTGCTACGTGGCCATCAGATGATGGCAACCCTCGAGGACCTCCTCCACCTACTGGCCCTACACGGCATGCTCCGCAACCTCCTCCCCAGCCTGGCCCAACAAGCAGTGCCCCGCGTGCTCCTCCCAATGGCCCTACAGGCAGTACTCAGGGGGCTCATCATCCAGGTAATTACCTGCCCCAACTCCCCATCTAACTAGGTGTGTAACTTCAGTTGCACAGATCATGGTGCCCAGTTGCACAGAATAGGCTACCCAGTTGCACACGCGCGCAAACTCATTCGGCCCACGCGCACCACCCCGAAACCCTGTTGAGCGCGCTATGTTACTTTGAGCATGAAGATGAACAACTAACTTGTTTTTCATGTTCTGTCTATAGTTGATTACCATCCAAGTGCCATGACGGGCCGTGCTACTACAGGTTTTCTTTTCAACTTAACTTGCACACAGCAACCAGTTAGTTGCACAACATGAGTTGTGTGGTTGCAGAGAACATCAGTCCTGGTTGCGCAAAAACATACTAAACTATTTATATCATTATTCCACAGGTGATCGAACACAACCTCGTGCTGGTCCAGCGCCCACGCACACTGGTCCTACTGCCCCGTCGGAGGCTGCATCCCCTGCACAAGCCTCTGATGATTTTGTGCCCAGGGATCCTCCAAGGTCTACTACAAAGGGTAGGGTGAAGAGTCAACAGTAAAATTTGGCGCTGGAGCTACACCCAAAGAAGAAAAACAAATGCAGCCACTACCAATCTACAGAGCACACTGTCGGTGTGTGTCCACTCGGGCTGCTGTGATTCTCTTGCATCGTTCGTATGGAAAAAGGGAAAAACGAAAATAATGATGGTTTTTGAGCAATGTTGGGACCAAGTGGACACATTCAGCATCTATGTTTTCTCTTCTCTAAGTTGTTTTCCTTGAATTAGTTCATGCACTGTGTAAATGGTTGCTATTTGTGCCTTTGTTGGCAAATGGTTTAATATTTAGTTGTTGAACAGTTGTATGCCCTAGTGCTCCTAATGTGTCAACAAAAGTGATAACATTGAGTTGCAATGGAATTACTACTAGTGTGCAACTACAAACCAGCAAGGCATTGAAAAAAGGGCGGAGAATAAAAAGAGTACTGACCTAGTTCTTGTCATATCTCAACAACTTCCTCCATGGGGCGGAGTTGTGCACGCTGGTGACCCAATCATATGCCAGCTTCTTCCTGATGTTGAGTAATTCCTTGGGATCATAGTTGGGTAGTTGGCTACCGTTCCACTCAGTGGCGTTAAGCAGTGCGAACAGCCCACACTCCTTGCTGCGGGGGGGGGAGGGGGGACAGGAAAATTTGTCACATAAATTTAAAACCAATAAGATGATGTACTCTATGGCACTGTGCAACTAATTATGTGCCACTGTGCAACTAGTGATGTTCCACTGTGCAACTGGCTAGATAATCCATGAGAAAATCATAAAAATGAAAGAGATTGCAAACTAGTGTGTGTCTTAAAAAACTATAGATTGTACATCTATAAAACAAATAATCATTTAAGCAAGAGAAAAAACAATACATCTAAATTTTTTAAAAACTATAGATTGATGGTAAAAATTGAGAAGAATGTCATGCTTCTTGTCTTACTTGCCGTGTTGCTTCGGTACGTCGATGCCAATAATCTGGAAGTGCTCGATGCTGGACTTTGGGTAATGCTTCCTCCATAGCTGGCATACTGCCCCCGCGATGATAGAGGCGGTGTTCATCAACTCAATGTTGTCTAGCTTCCTGCTTGAATCAAGACCTTCGAAACGTCCATCCCTCAAGTTGACATTGAAGACCCAATAACGCCTACCTCCTTCGCGGTCGTTTATATCAGCGCACTCAAGCACTGGCAGCATGACCTGCACACGTGAAGGATTCAGATATAGAGACACGTTGTATGTAAGAAAACAGTAAAAATATGGTGAAGTTAAAACAGGTTGCCAGAAAGTATTTGCCAACTAATAGATGTGTCATGTGCAACTAAACATGCTATAAGTGCCAACTAAGAGATGGATCATGTGAGCACAACACTGACCAAGTCTTGCTTGTTGAGACGGTTCTTGTATTCAAACTTCTTGTTTATCTCAGTCACATTGTGGATCCCTTGCTGTAAATTGATCTGCAGAAATTATAAACATGCCTCAAACTCCTTACTAGATGAAAGGACTCCCTGAATTGGTCAACAAAAGTGCTACAAAAAAGAAGAGGGTAAAAAGGTTTTGAAAAATCTTATAGAAAACCTCAGTGGCATAACGACCTTCTTTGACCCTTCTGGTAAGTTATCCATGAAGTGTATGATTCCAGTCTCAATAACAATTCTTGACAGCCATTGAACAGGCTTCATGGAATCAACTAACTCCTTTATAGAAATGTAGAAAGCACCATACCTAATTATCTCAGGGCTGATTTTTTTAAAGAAATAAAAGACAAGTTAGCTTGAAGGGTCACAACATCAAAAAAATTGTGTATTAAAAAACAAGAATGTGCAACTAAAAGCACTGTTCTGTGCAAGATGCTCTGCTTGCTATGCAACTAAGCGGGTGGTACTGTGCAACTGAAAAAGATATGTATGTAGGCTGTGGGGAGTTGGTTTACCTAGTATCAGCATCATTTGCTCCTGGGTGATGCTTGACCCAATACAAGAGGGCAGCGTAAAGCTTGTTGACTGCCTCATTGGAGTTGAACGTCTTCTTTTTGTTCTATCAATGAATGGGGACCTTTGTCATGCTCTAGGCTTTATTACCCTCCTCGGTCTTCATGCAACAGGTGGTCCTGAAGAACTACCCGTACCAACTGCTGGTTCTCTGCATATCGGGGTGTGGCAGCTGTCTGGTGATCCAACATCTGGCTGGTGAGCTAATCCCTCGCCAGCATCAGCAGCAGCGCATCCTTCATTCACAGTTGCTGGGTCCAACTCACCCTCATCTATGATAATCACACTGGCATCCCCTGTTTGTGCTACTGGAGCAAGTGCTGCAGCAGGCTCAGCATCACCATCTATGCCCAGGTCAAAAGTTGGTGCATCGTAGTACCCGTCACCATGATAGCTGTAAGAGTTTGATCTGCGTATGGATTGAAGGCCCAGGGCATCTCCTTGCGGCACATTCACAGGTGCATCGTTCGCTGACTTGGTTCGCAATAATGTTGTAGTTGGCGGCCTAGGAGGCTTGCACCTGCTTACAATGTTGAACACCTCCTCTTGTGTTAATGTGTGCTGAAAGTCAGCTCTTGGTGATGCAGGCTTGCTTGGATGCTGTGTGTTAGCTCTTGGAGACTGCAGTTTGGCAGTTTGATCACCTCCTTCCATGTTTGGCATTGAAGTATCTCTATGAGTTGGCACCTTGGGGCTTGCAGTTGCAGGGGTGTCTTCCTGATCAGCAGTGGAAGTTTTGACTGTGACCCCGCTGCTAATTGACACTTCAGTTGGTACAGTAGTATCTGCAGTTGGCATCTTTCCAACCTCAGTTGGCAGCAATCTAGTTGAACTTGGCACTCCTGCATCGATGGCTGTGGCACGTTGTTCTGTCTCGTGTCTGAACCCCACACCTTTTGTGCCCTGTTCCCTTGGCAAACTTGACAATCTTTTGCTGCTTAGCTGGTTTAGGTGGGACTGCTGAAAGAGGAGTCTTCCCCTTGATCTGTTGAACTCCTGTGATGGTTGTAGGCTCTACATGCATTGTTGTCACATCTTGAGTGGTGGTTGGCTCTCTGCTCACTACAGTTGGCACAATAGTTGGCACCACAACTTCCTTCTCCACATTTATTTCAGCATTTGCCCTTAGCATCTGTTGCTTTCTTTGAGGCAACTTTAGATTCTTCCTCATTGAAACTGCTTTGCGCTTTTGGACCACATGAGGGTTTGCCACGGATGCTGCCTTGCTCTTGCCGGAGCTTATACCTGGAAGCTGCTTCAAATATTCCTTGTATTTTGCCTTCGAATGAACCCAGTCAAGACCCTTTCCTGCTTCCTCCATGTCAACTTGGTTCTTTTCAGCCTCACTTAATAAGAACAGCTTCTAATCAATGGCAAAATCGATGTTCTGACACATCTCTTGGTGATGAAAGTCTAGCACGGGGAAAGTGGTTGGCAAAGCTGGCTTCAAGTTGCACAGCTTGAACATATCAATGCTCCCCTGAGACTCTGCTTCGTCATTTTTCTTTGACTTCGGAAAATGCTCATCTTTCCAGCAACTTCTATCCATCCACATCTGTAGTGTGCTCTTACTGCTCATTGAGTTGCTGTCGCTGCTAGGGTTGATAGTGTTGCTAGTCCCCCTAGTTGTGTTGCCGCCTGTACCCCCAGAACCAGGGACCTTGTCATCGTCGCTGTCACTGTCTCCATTGGATCCCCCTTGATCATCACGATCAACATCCTCGTCATCTCCTTCCCCCTCACTGCCATCAGCTACTGCACCTTTGTCTCCATCCCCCACTTTGGCCTCATCTTCTTCTTCCTCCTCCTCCTCTGCCTCATTATCTTCTTCCTTGTTCTCCTCCTCTCCTTTGTCCTCTTCTTCTTTGTCCTCCTCGTCTTCTTTCTCCTCCTCCTCCTCCTCCTCTTCTTCTTCTTTGTCATCCTCCTCTTTGTCCTCCTCCTCTGATTCATCCTCATCTATGTCATCGTCATCTTCAACATCTTGTGCTACTTCCATTTCATCATCTTCTTCTGACTCCACCTCAACAAACTCTTCTTCTTGTATAGGTGAAACCCATCTCTTCCTTTTTGGAGCACGACGTGACGTGCCAGTTCACGTTGATGTCTGTTGTACATAGGGATCAATATCCGGCTCTTCGTCATCGATCTTGGCAACTGCTTCAATGAAGGTGCCAACCTGTTCGGTTACTGCCTTGCACAGGTCATTAACCACTTTGGCAATCTTTGCCTTTTTATGCATCAGCAAAAAAAAGATTCAGTTAGAAAACATTTTTAAAAAGAAAAATGTTGGCAACTGATCCAAACTCCTTTATCCAAAGACTTACCTGCGGATTGTAGGTTAGTGGCAACTTGGATGCCACAAATGCTTCAGCTTGCAAAAGACCACCAAATAGTGGTGTCTGCTCCGTGCCCCTATACTCCTATTTAAGTTGATGTGAAAAAGAGAAAAAGAAAAGAACAAGGTTATCATTGTGTTGAACGAAAACCAATTTGTATAACCTGTGCAACTACAACAAAATGCTGGGCAGACTGGATTCTACGTATATGCAACTGCACAAACCAAAAAAACTATGCAACCCACAGGACACCTAAAAATGTTTTTGCCAACTGATGTCACACATCTGTGCAACAAGATAAGCAAAACTGTGCAACTTGAAACAGATGATGTCCCAATTAAAAATGAACATGTGTCCAGATGCCAAACTAAAGCTACAAGCTGTGCAACTATAGGCATTATTGTGCCAACTGATAACAGTTTTTTTGCAACTACCAAAAAGTGTCGAAAGCTGATCTCAAAAGCATATGTGCAGCTACCAAGGGATTAAAACTGAGCAGACATGAATAGAACATAAAAAGAGCCACTGTTGAAAAAAACAAAAGAGAACTCACTTGTAATTTGCCGAACACACCAGGAGAGATCGAGTCCTTCTTGATCACCTTGGCAATTAGTCTACTATCTCATGCATTTGCTCGTATCGCGCAATTGCTTACTGTGATATCATGAACGAGCGCATAGGATCTGCCACAGAACCAAAAAAGCAAACCCAACTTCAGTTATTATGAGGAGTATTTCAGAAACTATAGCTGTACAAAGAACAAAAACACATGGAAGTGCTAGTTTTCACTCACCATCAAGTGATACAAGCAGCAGCAAACGGTTTGCTTCTCCTGGTCCATGTTCCGAAAAGCTTCATTTATGTGTTCTGCTACAAAGAGGCGGATGTTTGTGTTCTCGAGCATTTCATGGTCTAGCACAAGTCCGTAGCACTTTGGGCTCAGCTTCAGGGCCGTGGTTGTTGCTAGAAAAGTGTTGAATGCAGCCGCAAGCCAGGCCATAAAGAATGTATCATCCGTTTTTCCCCCCATATCCTTAATCATCTTGCACCATGTACTGATCTGGGGATGAGAATTTCCAGCTATGTTGAAAGCCTCTTTGAATCTCCTAGTTGCATCCTTGTCAACTACATATCTGACTTTTTGACCCCTGTTTGGGAGATCAAATACCCTATGAACACTGTCAGCATCGACATGGATCCTTCCCCTGCCTAGGAACACCATTTCAGAGCTCTCTGGCTGGTAGGACTACACCAGGAATTTAGTGAGGTCCGCTGGACGTGTCTCTGATAAGTTCAAGAGGCCCCCCAAACAACCTCGAAACTATCTCAGACTTCTACGGTGGGGTTAGTGAGCTGTTGAACTTCGCAAACCGCCCTGGTGATGCCCTTATCCTGCCCGCTTGTGATGGTCGCTCCACATCTTCCCCTGCACCCACCTCAACTCCTTCTCCGCTGCCTTGTTGATGAGAAAATAAAAACATTAAACACAAGACAAAAAACTAGACTGGAAAAAAACTAGGAATGATCATTTGGATCAGTATAGCAAAAAAAGGGAGGGCCAACTGCTTTGCTAAAACTATATAAACATAAAATGGATCATGCCAACAAATATCATGTTCTTGTGCAACTATGAAAGCTCATGATGACAACTGAAGACTACCAGTGTGCAACCTGCAAAAAAACTAAGAAATATACTAGACCTCACAAGTACAAAAAGTTCTAGGGGATGTGCAACGATAAGCATGATATTGCAAGAAGATAACAACAACTAAAAAAAGGTTTGCAAGAAACTGTTCAATAGCGCATAAACACACAAAAAAACCACATACCTCAACATCTGCTGCGGAAGATGAGGCATCTCCTCCAGCAACTCCTGCCTGCACAAATGGTAACCAGTGATGTCAACTACAAGATGCCAACTCATGTCAACTTCTAGGAAAACTCTATTTAGATTCAGATGACCAGTGATGTCAACTAGAAGATGGTTATTGAGCAACTACAACAAATAGTGGTGCCAACGGCTGCATAATTTCATCAGCGTCTAAAAAGCGAGAAACACTCATATTCGAGGATTTATTTACCCTAGTAGATGATTCAGCTCCCCTTGCAACCGTTGCACGTCTAGTCCGCTTTACAAACCGAAACTGATCAACATCCTAAGAAAATAAAAAAACATGGGCATGGGAAAAAACAAAAAATATATTATATGACCCAAACAAAACCAAAATAAGGTCCTTGTGTCATCAGCATGCCACTTACCTCAACTTCCTCTCCCTGCTGAACACTATGCGCAGAGCGTGGCTGGTGATTAGCAGCACGCTTCGAGTTCCGGCGAAGGGACTCGAAGAAAAGAAAGGATATAAGCATACATGGATAAGAAGAAAACAACTCAAAGACACAGAAAAAATAAAAAAATACATCTTCTTCATTGCCACCCGCATCTCCTCCTATTATAACCATTTTTAGCCTGCGAGGGAAATAAGAAAAGAAAACATAGTTAGAAGATGCGCAAACAAACTAGAAAAAACATAAAAGGTTGCTTTGATCTGCAGACCTCTACGCATAAGCAGGACACCTAGTGCAAAAACTGTAGAACATGTGGACAACCAACTACTACAGTGATGCAGCCAACTGGGTAGTTAACCTTGTGCAACTGGACATCATATAAGCCAACTAGTTTCACTAAGGCAACTATAACTAGGCAAAAAATAGTTAACTAAAGACAGCCAGCTGAGTATGATAACTTGTGCAACTGGGACAAACAAAAGAAGGTCTAAGACAAAAGAAGTGCATAGCCAACTAGAATATATGGACAAGTAGGCGCACCAGCAGGGCACCTATGGGAGCAACTCGAACACAGAAGCAGAGCAACTTGTGCAACTCAACATCATATAGACAACCAACCTAGTACAAAACAGGAAGCAACCTAAGCATGACAACTAGTGCAAAAATGCAGAACATGTGGACAGCCAACTAGTATATGGATGCAACCAACTAAGCAGGAAAATTATGCAAATGAACAACATATAGACAGCCAACCTAGTGCAAAACATCAAACCAACTAAGCAGGACAACTAGTGCAAGTGTAGAACATATGGACAACCAACTAGTAAAGTGATGCAGCCAACTGAGCAGGCAACTTGTGCAACTGAACATCGTGTAAACACCCAACTAGTACAAACAGTAAGCCAACTGAGCAAGACAACTGGTGCAACTGCAGAACAAAAGGACAACCAACTACTATATGAATGCAGCCAACTAGGTAGAATTTTGTGCAACTAATCAAAAATATCTACCTAAATCTCTATACAACAAGTTCAAATCAGCCAATGCATTGCACACAACATTGCACACATCTAACAACAAAGGACACAATTGTTGGGGAACGTAGTAATTTCAAAAAAATTCCTACGGACACGCAAGATCATGGTGATGCATAGCAACGAGAGGGGAGAGTGTCATCCACGTACCCTCGTAGACCGTAAGCGGAAGCGTTATGACAACGCAGTTGATGTAGTCGTACGTCTTCACGATCGACCGATCCTAGTACCGAACGTACGGCACCTCCGCGATCTGCACACGTTCAGCTCGGTGACGTCCCACGAACTCACGATCCAGTAGAGCTTCGAGGGAGAGCTTCGTCAGCACGATGGCGTGATGACGGTGATGATGAAGCTACCGGCGTAGGGCTTCGCCTAAGCACTGCAACGATATGACCGAGGTGGAATATGGTGGAGGGGGGCACCGCACACGGCTTGAAACAATCAACTTGTGTGTCCTAGGGTGCCCCCCTGCCCCCGTATATAAAGGAGCAAGGGGGGAGGCCGGCCGACCCTTGGTGCGCCCCAAGGAGAGGAGGAATCCTCCTCCTAGTAGGAGTAGGATTCATCCTTTCCTAGTCCTACTAGGAAGGGGGAAGGGGGAAGGAAGGAGATGGAGAGAGGGAGGAAAGAGGGGGCGCCGCCCCCCCTCCTTATCCAATTCGGACTCCCAAGGGGGGGGCGAGCCCTAGGCCCCTCTCCTCTCTCTCCCACAAGGCCCATGTTGGCCTATTATATCCCCCGGGGGTTCCGATAACCCCCCGGCACTCCGATAAATATCCGGTGAGCCCCGGAACTCATCCGGTGTCCGAACATAGTCGTCCAATATATCAATCTTTATGTCTCGGCCATTTCGAGACTCCTCGTCATGTCCGTGATCACATCCGAGACTCCGAACTATCTTCGGTACATCAAAACACAAAAACTCATAATATCGATCGTCACCGAACGTTAAGCGTGCGGACCATACGGGTTTGAGAACTATGTAGACATGACCAAGACTCATCTCCAGTCAATAACCAATAGTGGAACCTGGATGCTCATATTGGTTCCTACATATTCTACGAAGATCTTTATCGGTCAAACCGCATAACAACATACGTTGTTCCCTTTGTCATCGATATGTTACTTGCCCGAGATTCGATCGTCGGTATCTCAATACCTAGTTCAATCTCGTTACCGGCAAGTCTCTTTACTCGTTCCGTAATACATCATCCCGTAACTAACTCATTAGTTACATTGCTTGCAAGGCTTACAGTCATGTGCATTACCGAGAGGGCCCAAAGATACCTCTCCGACAATTGGAGTGACAAATCCTAATCTTGATCTATGCCAACTCAACAAGTACCATCGGAGACACCTGTAGAGCACCTTTATAATCACCCAGTTACGTTGTGACGTTTGGTAGCACACAAAGTGTTCCTCCGGTATTCGCGAGTTGCATAATCTCATAGTCATAGGAACATGTATAAGTCATGAAGAAAGCAATTGCAATATACTAAACGATCAAGTGCTAAGCTAACGGAATGGGTCAAGTCAATTACATCATTCTCTAATGATGTGATCCCGTTAATCAAATGACAACTCATGTCTATGGCTAGGAAACATAACCATCTTTGATTCAACGAGCTAGTCAAGTAGAGGCAAACTAGTGACACTCTTTTTGTCTATATATTCACACATGTATCAAGTTTCCGGTTAATACAATTCTAGCATGAATAATAAACAATTATCATGATATAAGGAAATATAAATAACAACTTTATTATTGCCTCTAGGGCATATTTCCTTCAGCAATAGAACTTGGAGAGGACTAGGGTAAAACATGAATAGATCTCAAACCCCTGCCCCTTGAACAGTAACAAACAAGGACAACGAACAACTACCTATCGCCCTAAAATCGCGCAACGGGCGCCGTGGGCGTGCATCCCCTGCTACCTATCGACTACCCCGTGACCTGGCCAACTACACCTTGTGCCATAGATCCTGACCACCGTTGGGTGCGTGCTACCAGAGAGGAGAAAACTCAACCGCATCAAGAGAAGAAATCACCAAAATCGAGCATAACTGGGGGTAGTTTGCGCCGTTCCAAACCCTAGAAGGCATTCCCCTCACATATCGGCGCATCCGCGCCCCACGATACAGAGAAAGGAAGGAGAAGCATCGAGAACTCACGGACGAGCATACCTTCGACGCCGAGGAGCACCAGCGATTCCCCCTGTGGAGAGCCACCCGCAAGCCGCTGCCGACTTGAGGACTCCGCCGCGCCTCCCCCGTATCGCGCCCGTTCGATGGAGAGGCTGGCGAGGACGAAGATGGAATGGGAAGAGAGCACCGCTGCGAGTGATTTCAGGCACAGATTTCGAAAACTGCCGCCCATGATCCCCCTCTCCTCCCCCCTCTACGGCTTACATGTGGGCCTCCCCGCGCTCCGGATATGGACAAACCGCCCACGACCGCGCGACGTATCCAATCCAGACCAGGTGGCACCTGGCCTGCGCGGGCGCGATCGCTGGCGCGATCGTGCGGCCAGGACGCGGCCGCTCGGTTCGGTTAGGTGGTGCGCATGCACTTTGAAGGATTTAGGTTATTTATATATACACATCCCACACACCATGCAATCATGTTCACCCGCTGACATGTGGGGTCGACAGCCGTAACCTACTTCGGGACCTGAATGCCCTTCGCACCACTTGTTGAGAAGAGGAAGGCTGTCAGTCAACTGATTTTAGGCTCTGCTAAATTGTTGTTGTGTTTCTCGTGCATGCTTGTAATATTAGAGGCATCTTCAACCCCGACCCTCAACCGTCTGTATCTTTCTGGACGCAACTGTCCGGACACTACAAACCATCCAACACAACCCATCGGTCCATGGAGTAGTCTAGATCATAATTTTCCCGCAAAGTCGAAACAAACTGGGGGCTTTGTTTAAGTCCGAACATGAGCCGCGCAGGACTATGACACCCCCTGGCCCACACAAAACTGAGGCGGAGCCCGCGCTTTTATAGTTGGCCGCATTGTTTCCACGACAAAATCATACACTCTCTTCTTTCATCCCGCCGCTCTCCATCAAATTCTCGCCCTTTTCCCCCACTCTTCTTTCCTCCCGCTGCCGACGCATGGACCCGGAGGAGACCCTACCGGAGACGGAGGTGGTGGAGGATCCGAGCATCACGGTCACCCGGAAGATCAACTAGGCGACACGGCAAAATCGTCACGTCAAAGCAAAGGCCGCAATGGAGGAAAAGCTTAAGGAGAAGGCCGACGGAGGGTGTGCTGGTGGCGGACGCGGTGGTGGGCGTGCTGGTCATGGACGTGGTGGAGGTCAGGGGCTGGGCCGCGATGCCCCGCCACCCTCACCGACCGTGCAGACGCCGCCATGGCCGAAACAGCCTCTGTACTGCTACGCCGCCAAACAGTTGGGTAGGCAGTCCCCGGTAGCCGCCGTCGTACCGTTCATCATGGGCGTCAATGCGGCGCCATTGCTTTTCTATGAGAGTTCATCGCCGCAGCTTCTCCAAACGCGGATGACGGGCATGGAGCATATGGTTTCCCGCACACTATTTGCTGATATGTCTAAAGCGGGAGAGCCAGTGTACAACGACGCGGCTAGGGGGATGTACGAGATCATCCACGAGGAAGGCAGAGGAGAAGGTTGCTATGAGGTCGGGCAAGTGGATGACTCGAAGTTCACATAGTATGACACATACCCCCAGCTAGGCATGCATCAGTACACCCGGTTTGGCACGCAGCAGGACTACACCTAGCTAGGGGCGGACAGACGACAACAGGATTGGGCGCCGGACAACAGCAGAAGGAGGACGACGAGGACGATGATCCAGAAGATTTGGATGGTGATTCAAAGAAGAAGGGGAGAGGAGAAAGCTTCAACATGCGGGAGGACGAGCTGTTGTGTGATGTATCGTTGGCTACTAGCCTCGATCCGATCCATGGCACTGAGCAAAGGGCACAACCTTTTGGGCCAACATTCACACTTGGTTCCATGAACACAAGTATTTTGCGCCCTACTCCGACGCGGTCATCCACACCCGTGAAACAAAGTTCCTCAACCATCGATGGTACACCATCCAAGAGGACGTGGCGAGGTATTGCTGCCACTTGAGACAACTCATCGCATGGTGGCCTAGTGGTGCGCAAGTCACCGATCAAGTAAGTTGTTAAATATGCGTACATCACTTGCCGGATATGTATTGTTGTGTAGATCATTTGTAGCTGGATTTGCATTGTTGTGTACATCACTTGTCAGATATGCATAGTTTTGTAGTCGGGTATGTATGCATTGTTATGTAGATCATTTGTAGCCGGTTATGCATAATTTTGTAGCCCAATTTGCATAGTTTTGTACCGGATATGCATAGTTTTGCTGACAATGTTCTATTTTGTAGCCTTTTGTGCGTGTAGTGTGTTCAAAAAGTTAGAGAAGAAAAAATTCACTGTCATGCATTGTTGGTTGAAGTTGAATGGACAACCCAAGTAGAACCTATACATTGCCAAGACCGTCGCCCAAGGCACCGAGGTAGAAACCGGTGACCCAACCGCCCGAACAAAAGAACCGCCCAAGAAGGTTAGAAGAGGGTTTCGGGAAAATAAATGGGAGGAGGAGCAGGAGAAGCTAGAAGGTGCGGCTGCCAAGATGATGGAGAGGTTAGAAGACATCCCGATGAAGAAGGAGGAGGCATACGTCAAGCGCTGGGATGTCAAGGAGGAAAAAAGGAAATGAGGTTTAGCTTGTTGATGGAGGTGACCGAGAAGAAGCTCAAGGTCGAAGAGAAAAGGGCAATGATCGAAGAGAAGAATGCCATGATCGAAGAGAAGAACGCCATGCTTGAAGAGAAGAAGGTGAAGATCGCAGCCGATGTGGAGGACGCGAAGATGTTGACCTTGAATTTGGAGGATTTAGATGACGACACGAGAATGATCGTGCAAGCCGTCGGTTTCAAGATGTTGCAGCGACAGAAGGACGAGTTGGAGAGGGTGGAGCAGGAGAACATGGAGGCGGTGGAGAAGGAGGCGGAGGCGGAAGCGGCCTACACGGCGACGACGGCAGATTGAGCGTGGAGGCTCGGCGCAAACGGTTCAGCAGGGCAGAAAATCTATTTTTTTGCATGGACTGCCAGAGTGATATTCTTTTTGTGGCAGAGCATGTAAAAACTAAGCATACTTGTCTCTTTTTGGTTATAATTGGCCAATGCCGGCGTTGGTGTGATCCGGTGCGCGCTATGGATCAGACGAATTTGAATTTGAAATTCCCCTTTACCAGCGAACATATAGTCCATAACCTTGGATGGCCGGCTCCCGCATCCGTGTCCGCGGACTGGTCCACCCGGGAGCGGATGCGGTGTCCGGTTTGCGGGTCAGCGTTGGAGATGCCCTTAGTACTTCGTCCGATCAAAATTACTTGTCGCTCAAACGGATGTATCTAGACGTATTGTAATATTAGATACATCCATCTGAGCACGACTAATATGCATATGAAGGAGTATAAAAGTTTTTGCTATGTGTTATGCTAAAGCAGCATGTTTGCTTATTTTAGGTTGTAGTTGCTGGGATGAGAGGGGTTTGCATCTCCCTAGTTAAGTTTTTTTAGGTTGTAGTTGATTTGTGAGAGGGCTTAGAGCAACTCTAGCAGACCCTGTAAAAGCCGCAAACTCGCAAAATTCCGGCGAGTATACGGGTTCGGCCAATTTTCCGGCAGAACTGAGCCCGTATACTCGCCCGGCCCGTAAAAATATTTACCGCGGCTCGCAAACTGCCCGCCCCGACCAGTATATCTAGGGTTCGCGGCGCGTTTGTGGGTCGAAACCCTATCCCCCCCCCCCCCCGCCCCCGCCGCCGAGCTCCGCAATTCCCCACTCCCCTCCTCACATTTCTCGCCGCCGACGAGCCCCTTCTGCCTCCAGCCGCCATGTGGGGCCGCATGTGGAGCTCCGGACGCGGCTCCGGGAGCAGATCCGACGGAGGCAGCGATCCAGAGCGCGAGCGGCGCGTCCGGTCAGACGGCGCGAGGAAGCGCTGGGCGAGGAAGTGGACCAAACTGCGGCCTCTCGCCGCCGCCGAGCTTCCGCGTCCGCGAGACAGATGAGTACGACCGTCGGCACGGCCGTACACCGTCCTCTGCCGCAGGCTCGTCCTCCGCGGCGAGATCTTCCTGCGCCGGGAGCTCCTCCTCTTCCGGCGCGGGCCTTCTCCCCGTGAAGAGGGAGTGGTCGGAGGAGTCGGAGGAGATGGAGTTCGTCCCCGCAAGCAGGAGCCCGAGGAGCTCGGGAGCCGCGGAGTCATCGGGTCGGAGGACTTCGTCGCCGATGTTGACGCGGTTGCGGCCGCCATTGCCGAGCGGAGCTTGCGCGAGGAGGCGGAGCACCGGCGCCACGACGAGGAGCTCGAAGACCTCATGTTCCAGCAGGCGGCCGCGGCCAACCTCACCGCCAAGGAGAAGGACGACGAGTGGCGGCGCATCCGCGAGGAGCAGAGGGAGAAGTACATCGACCTCGGCAGCTCCGGCGAGGAGGATTGAGCTCCTCCACGGCGTCGTCCATGGCTGCGAGCTCGCCGCCGTGAGATCCCCACCCCCTCTAGTACTAATACTGATGTAGTATGTAGTATGAACTAGTGTTTGTAGGGTTTGATCATGTAATGTGATGAACTACTATGGTGCAATTTCTCCCGCGAAACTGTTTTTTCAAATTATGCAGTTTCATCTACGGTTTCTGTTCGGCCGCGCTCGTTCTCGACCCGCAAACGAGTTTTTCGTCAAACTGCAAACGCGTTTTGCGGGTCAGAATTTTGCGGGGTCTACTAGAGTTGCTCTTATATCTACTTAGTTGTGTTTTTCTAGTTTAGCACCCGCCTTCACATTGTAGAGTTACAGTTCATTTGGACGGTTGTTCACACACAATTACCGGTGTAGACTTTCAAAGAAGAATAGTATTACATATCGTTCGGAAACAACCAATCGTTTGATCATTTAGAGCCTAAAAAGGGGCCGTTTTCATGCCTTCCACCTGGAAAAATAAAACATAGCTTTCATCCTTCATTTCTACCCACTCGGATAGCATGTTGTTGTAAAAAAAATGTTCACACGTATGTAAAAAAATGTTCATATAGTTTAGCAAAAATGTTCACATGCATGTAATTTTTTTCATATAGTTCAATCAATTAAAAAGTGTTTCAAATGTATGTAAACCCATTATTGATATTATTCATGCAGTTCTCAAAATACTTTCTTTTACAAAGTGCTTATTTAATAACAAAATTTCCACATGTTTCGTAAAAATGTCCATGTAATTTTCAAAGAGTGTCCACACATTGGTTTAGAAAAACAATTCATATAACTAGAAAAGATATTCACACATTAAAGAAAATTTTAATTTAATTATAAATAAGCGTTCAGTTTTTAATAAATGCGCGTGTATTTTTAAAAGTGCCATACATTAAAAATATGTTTGTCTATCTTTCAAATAGAAAAAAGAAACAAAAGGGAACAATTGGAAAAAGAAAAAAGTTAAGACAAAAAATATAACTGAAAATAAAGCCAAAAGACGGAATAGGTAACTGAACACAAACACAGAAAATGCACCAGAGAAAAAATGTTAAGAAACTAAAAAATTGAAAATAAACAAGACTAGGTTCAGCCCACACCCCACGCTTGTAGGCGAGATATAACATTCACGGCAAGCGGCATGAAAGCATCAGCCGGCGCAACCCATTAAAATAGATATTTTTCATATGAATTGTGTATCAGTTGCCTTTGCGGCTTTGGGCTAGTTCTTTGTTTTATGTTCTCTTGCAAGCTAAGACGGCCTTACAACGCTTGTTGCAGGAGGCGGGAAAATCTATATTGCGCTCTGTGCGGGCTCTATGCTTGTGTGGCCACACAACAAAGTTCTAATGCTGCCACGGTCCTACGTTGGAAATTCAAGTTGTTACGACAAGAGCTAAAAAAGTGGAGTAAGAACATTTCTCGCCTATCAGTGGCCATTGAGAATACAAACAAGACTTTGAATGAGCTGGATGACCTTGAGAACAAAAGACCTTTGACTCTTCCTGAATCCAACTTTCGCAGAATCATCAAAAATCATCTTCTAAGACTGTTGGACTACCAGAAGCAATATTGGAGAAAGCGTTGCACGATATGTTGGGTCAAATTTGGTGATGAAAATACAAAATTCTTTCAAGCAATTGCAACCGAGCGGTACAGGAGAAACAACATCGCTACCCTTCAAACCCCAGATGGTCTGGTTGTGGAGGATCACACGGGGAAAGAAGCCCTTCTCTTTCAAGCTTACACTGAAAGACTTGGCACTTCCGCCCCTACGCAAATGAGATTTAATCTCCCTGCTCTGATCAGACCGACAGAAAATCTTGAGCACCTCACACTACCTTTTACGCATGAGGAAATTGACTCGGTTATCAAAGAAATGCCGGCGGACAGAGCTCCCGGCCCGGATGGTTTCAGTGCTCTATTTCTCAAGGCTTGCTGGCCAATCATCAAGGACGACTTCTACACCCTTTGCTCGCAATTCCATGCCGGGGACCTTTCTCCAAAGCATTAATGATGGGCTAATTACTCTCATACCAAAGGTGGGATCACCATCCACGGTCAATGATTATCGCCCAATCACCCTACTCAATTGCTGCCTCAAACTCATTACAAAGCTTCTCGCTAATCGGTTGCAAAAAGTCATTCTAAGGATCATCCATCGCAACCAATACGGCTTCATTCGTGGGCGAACAATCCAAGATTGCCTTGCTTGGACCTTCCAATACATTCATCAATGCCAGACATCCAAGAGGAAAATTGTTCTCTTAAAATTGGATTTTGCAAAAGCCTTTGACACGATTGAACATGATCCCATGATCAAAATTATGAAGCACATGGGGTTTAAAGACAAATGGTTATCATGGATTCAGGCGATCATTTCCTCTGGGCGATCTTCCATCTTGCTCAACGGTGTCCCGGGCCGACAATTTCATTGCCGCAGAGGTGTCCGCCAGGGGGACCCACTTTCACCTCTTATCTTCGTTCTGGCGGCGGATCTTCTTCAATCTGCCATCAATGATGCCTTCAGGAGAGGTTTAATTGAGCTGCGCTTTCCCTCCAATGGGAACATGGACTATCCGATTGTCCAATATGTCGATGACACGCTCCTTCTCATGCCCGCTTGCCCCCGACAAGCTGCAATCATTAAGACCATCTTGTCTGATTACGCTTCTTCCATTGGGCTGAAAATTAACTTTCACAAGTCAACGCTCATTCCCATTAACTTGGACTCGGACATGACCTCCACCATTGCCTTGATTTTTGGTTGTTCGGTCGGCTCTATGCCCTTCACGTACCTTGGTCTCCCCTTGGGCACTTCCCGCCCCACACTTCAAGATTTTATGCCACTCGTCAGCTCCATAGAAAGGAACTTGTCCTCGACACTCTCACTCATGTCATATGCAGGGAAGTTGACTTTGGTTAACACAACAGTCACCTCACTGCTCATCTACGCCATGTGCACGCTCAAGTTCCCTCCCAAGCTCATTGAGATGCTGGACAAAATTAGAAGAAGGTGCCTATGGATCAAAAAGACAGATCAAGGGGAAAAATGTAACTCTCTCGCCGCATGGAACATGGTCTGTAAGCCTAAGAACAAAGGAGGCCTCGGTGTGCTAAACCTCAGAATCCAGAATGAGGCCGTACTCATGAAATTCTTGCATAAGTTTTCTAACAAGTTGGACATCCCCTGGGTACATCTTACCTGGGATGCTTATTATGATCGGAAAATTCCACACGCCACAGATCCTATTGGATCATTTTGGTGGAAAGACGTTCTCAAGCTAACTCCAGAATTCCGCGGGATCTCTCGAGTCAATATTGTCTGTGGAACCACAACCCTCTTTTGGAAAGATCTCTGGACCGATCAATTACTCTCGGAGTCACACCCACGGGCTTACTCGTATGCAGTCAACGAGGATGTCTCTGTAAGAGATTTCTTGGGGATCACGTCATTGGGAATGGCCTTTCATCTACCACTATCCCCCAGGCCCATGATGAAGTCAGGAACTTGCAATTAATTGCGGCCACTACACAACCAATGACTGCCACGTCGGATGTTTGGCACTACGTTTGGGGCAAAACTACTTTTAAATCCACGGATTACTACAAGTTCTTCTTCAGGGAGATTCAGTCTCATCAAGTCTTCCGATGGCTCTGGAGATCTAAATGCACAATGAAGCTGAAAGTTTTTGCTTGGTTTTTACTCAATGACAGACTCAACACCCGTAATATGCTCAAGAGACGTCATTACAACATAGGAGATGATCATAATTGTCTACTTTGTGGGCTCAACATAGAAGAAACAGTTGAACACATGATCTTCACTTGCAACTTCAGTAAGCGCTGTTGGCACGCTCTGGACATAAACTGGGAACCTTTTTCTGGGCACCTGCTTGCCATTGAGGATCAGAAAGCCTCCCACCCTACACCTATGCTACTTGAGAAATTTGTTGTGGCAGCGTGGAGTATCTGGAAGGAAAGAAACAACAAACACTTCAGAGCTATAGATCCTTCCTTCAGCTCCTGGTTAGGCAGATTCAAGAAAGACTTTCAGCTTCTGCAACACAGGGTCAAAGAGGACCAGAAGTCCTTTGTACTCAACTTTGTAAACTCACTATCCTAAGCCTTAGATCTTATTTTTTCTACTTTTCTGCTTGATCCAAAGTGATCAAGCATCCCCTCCCCCCCCCCCCCCCATGTAAATATTCACCCCTGTACAGTGCCCATTATTTTAATATATTAACACAGTAGGAGCCTTTCCTACTGTTTACGATAAAAAAAACAAAGTTAAGTTCGTTGCAATCAGTGCGATCATTAACATAGGTGCATTTTTTGGTTTTTAAAATTCGTTTATTTGATTAATTATAAATATATATATATAAGGTAAACATTGTTTCCATATCATGTAAGAATCTAATGTGTATGTAAAAATGTTCATATAGTTCAAAAAATGTGTAAAAAGAAACTAAAGTTCATTCAATCAATTAATAAAGTGTATCATGTGCATGTAAAAAGATGATTTATGTAGCTTTCAAAATGCTTCTTAATTTTTACAACATGCTCATTGAATGAAAAAAGTGTCCTGATATTTCACAAAAATAGGCATATAATTATGAAATAATGTTGACACATTGATTTTCGAAAAAAAATCATATGCTAGAAAAGGTGTTCACTCATTAAAGGAATCTTCAATTTAATTATAAATAATCGTTCTACTTTTTTAATAAATGCTTGTTTATTTTCAAAAAAGTACATGTGCATTTAAAAAATAATGGTTATATAAAAAGGAAACAAAATAAAAAAACTTGGAAAAGGTAAAAAGAAAGAAGCCGAGACAAACAAAAAATAAAATTCAAAAAACAGAAAACAAAGCCAAAAGACCAAATAGAAAACCAAACACAAACAAACAAAAAAAGAAAGAAAATCAAAAACTAAATTTTAAATAAAAATGGGTGCCAGCCCCCACCCCACGCATGTAGGTGAGATATGGTGTTCGAAGCAAGTGGCAGGGAAGCATCACACATAGACGTCACTAAATGGATTGTAATCAGTGCGACCCATCAAGATAGATATCTTCATATAAATTTTGTATCAGTGGGCCTTGCAGCTTTGGGCAAGTTCTTTGCTTCATGTGTCCTCCTGCAAGCTAAGACAGACTTACGAAGGTTGCTGCGAGCGGCGGGGGCATTTATATAATGCTCTGTGTGGGCTCTACGCTGGTGTCACCCTACAAATAGGTTTAATTTGTCAGTGAATGCAACCATTAAATTAGGTCATATTTTTCTCCAAAATATTGTAAACATGTTTTATTATCTGTTTTAAATTAAGAGACAAATAAAAAATCCATATCTTGTAAAAAATGTTCACGTATATAAAAAAAGGTTCATATAGTTCAAAAAAATGTGAATATAAATTAATATTGACTGAATAAAAAATTGTCTGACGTTTATATAAAAACAGTGTGCATGTAGCTGTAAAAAGTGAACTTCGTGACGGTAGAAACAAATTCATAGAAATGTCCATATAATTTTGAAAGAGTGTTCACACATTGATTTTAGTAAAACAGTTCATATTAGTAGAAAAAGAATTCACACATTAAAGAAAATGCTAGTTTAATTATAAATAAGTGTTTAGTTTTTTGAAATAAATGGTTGTGTATTATTTATAAAGTTCCCACACATTTTAAAAATTGTTGAGTATATTTCAAATACAAAAATGAAATGGAAGAAGAAAAAAAGGGACAAAGTACAAGGAAATAAATTGAAACAAAAGAAAATAAAAAAGAAACAGAAAATCAATCCAAAAGAGAGTAAAAAATAAATTAAAATTAAACAAAACTGTGGGGCAGCCCACACCCCATGCATGTAGGCAAGATATGGCATAAGCGGCAAGCAACAGGGAGGCATCGCTTATAGACTTGCCTAAATGGTCTGCAATTGGTGTGACGCATTAAAATAGATATTTCATCTAACTTTTCATAAGATTATTATATTTATTATATATAGGAAAAGAAAGAATTGCGCACATTGCAGGGCTGGACACCCCCCCCCCTCTTTTTTCCACTTCGTTTTTTCTTTTTCTTTTCCATTTTTTCTGTTTTTTATTCTATAAAATAATTCATAATTTCCAATATCAAAATTGCGAAAAAGTTCAAGAAATCATAAAAAAAATTGGATTCAAAAAACTGTTTACGATTTTGGGAAAAAATGTTTGTGAATTTGAAAAAAAAATGTTCGTGATTTTTAGAAAAATGTTCTTGTATCCACAAAATGTTTGTGAGGTTGAAAAATATTAGTAATGATTTTTCTTAAAAAACGTCCAGAACTCTATAAATGATTCTGAAATTACAAAAAATGTTGATCAATTTAAAAAATGTCCGTCATACAAAAATGTTCATGAATTTCAAAATTCATTTCGAAATTCCATAAAAAGTTTTGTGATTGAAAAAAATGTTCACCAATTCCAAGATATTTTCACAAGTTTCAAAAAGCATGTTCATGAAGTCGAAAAATGTTCACTATTCAAAAATGTTCGGGAGTTTATTCAAAATTTTCAAATTCCAAAATATTTTCATAAGTTTCAAAAAGCATGTTCATGAAGGCAAATAGGAAAATAAGATGAAAAGGAAAGTAAAAACTAAGATGAATAAAAGAAAAATGAAAATGAAAAAAAAAAGAAAAGAAATGAGAAAAATGACAAAAGAAAGAAATTAAAAAAATGAAAAATGCAGAAAAAACCAGAAAAGGAAAGAAAAAGAAAGTAAAAAATAACATTAATTAAAGAAAAATGTAAAAAGAAGGGAAATAACAAAAATGGTAAAATAAAGAAAATAACGAAATGAAAAATGCAGAAAAAACAGAAAAGGAAATATAATGGACGGTCTAAGAACCTTCCCAGAAGGACTAGTTGGGCCAGCGCAAAATTTATACCGGTGGAAGTTGGAGGCTACGCGCCAGCTCGCTAGCGAGCGACCGGGAGCCCCTAGTCGGCGCCGGTGGTTCCTATTTGGTGCTCGCGTGCGTCGAGGAGACGTGGCTTCGCTGAAGCGCAGGAGTAGCTGCGCGCGATGGGCCGGCCACTTCGCTAGTTAATGCAGTCCCAGGCAAACCGGTTTCGGGAACCTTCTAGAAGGTTCCCGAAACCGGTTTCCTTTTTTTTTTTTTGCCGATTTTCTGTTCTTCCTGTTTCTTTATTCTTTTCATCTTCAGTTTATTTATTCTGTTTCTCTTTCTTTTTTACTCCTCTTCTTATTTTATGCTTTTTCGTTTTTATTTTCGTCCTTTGTTTCAAAAAAGCTTAAAACTTCGTATTCTCTTCATGATTTCAATAAAAAATTATGTTTTTTAAATTTTGTTCACAATTCAAAATTTGTTCAACGTACATTACAGAAATGTTCAATGTATTTTTAAAATTTTGTTCGGTGTATATCACAAAAATGTTCAGTATGTATTTAAAATTGTTCAGCGTTTAATACAAAAATTTTCAATGTATATTTAAAAAATTGTTCATCTTTTTGGAATTTCGAAATTTTTGTTCAAATTTTTAATAATTATTCTCATTTGAAAAGTTTGTTCAAATTTCAAAAAAATTCATGGTTTGAAAAAGGGTTTCGCGTTTGTCAAAATTTGTTCAGAATTTTAAATTTTTTTGTTCTCGATTTTCTTGAATTGTTTGTAAATTTTCAAAAGTTGTCGTGTAATTTAAGATGTTCCGCTGTTGCAAACTAATACAACGCATCAGCTCGACTGGTTTTGTTATAGAATTCCTGAGCGGGACGTCGCGTGTTCGATCTCTCTCTGGCGCGGGGTAATTTTGGCGTTTTTTTTACGCGCTCGAGCTACTGACCTTTAAATGGGCCGGCCCATCTGTATCTACCTTCAGCGAAAGCTACTCTGCCTGACGCTAACGATCGTCAGACAGGAGCTCTCGGCGCCTTCAGCGCCGATTAGGTAACCTGGCGCCTACACGTTCCTTCGTTGGGCCGGTTTCGAAGCTGGCCCGTTCCACTACCTGACGCTATACTTACTTCTTAAATAGTTTGCGCCCTAAGTATTCATTAAAGCGCAAAAAACAGATCTCGTGAGGATTTGATGGCGACCTCCACCTCCGGTGCGTGTTGCCCAACCACTAGACCAAACATGCTTTAATGAATACTTAGGCGCAAACTATTTAAAGTATAGCCACGCTATTTACTGCATATAGAAATTAGAAAAAACATGTTTTTTGAAAATAAATTTGAAGAGAATTTGAAAGTTCACAGATTTCAAAACAAACTGCGAATTCAAAGAATTTTCATGAATTAGAAAAAAATCAACGATTTCAAAACAGTTCACAAACTTGGAAAAAGGTTCATCGACTTTTCAAAAAAGTTCATCTTTTTTAAAAACATATATTCAATTTTTAAAAAAGCTCATAAGTTTTGAAAAAAGTTCATTGATTTTGAAAAGGTTCATAGATTTCGAAACGAGTTCATAAATTTTCAAGAAAAGTTCACAAACTTGAAAAAAAGTTCATCAATTTTCATACAAAAAGTTCATCGATTTTGAAAAAAGTTTATCAAAATTGAAAAAAGTTCATGGATTTTCAGAAAAAAGTTTATCAAATTTTAAAAAGTTCATCCAATTTTAAAAATAAGTTCATGGATTTTTGAAAAAAGTTCATCAAAGTTTAAAAAAGTTCACAAAATTTGAAAACAGTTCATGGATTTTTGAAAAACAGTCGTTGATTTGGAAGGAAATGTTCATTAATTTACAATCACGCATTTAAGAAAAATAAAAAGAAAAAGAAACAGAAAAAGAAAACTCGAACTGGAGAAAGAATAAGAAAGAATAAGAAAACTCGATTCGCGCAGTGTCCCTTTTTTGCACTTTTTAAAAAGCAGAAGCAAAACGCTAACTTTTTTAATGGGCCGGCCCAGCTAGCACCGCTGCAGGCGCCGGTTTGCGGAAACAGCTAAAACCGGCGCCTGCAGCGCCATATAAGAAATGCCCGAGCGACCTGCGCGCCCGAATAGATGGCCATCCTATTGGCCCTCGGTCTCACAAAAAAGATGACGATTCACACAGGGGAGCGCGCTATGGCCCAGGCCCCTTTATGTATTTTTCAGCTTGATTTCTTCGCGTTTCCCCCCGGTTTGCTTATTGTTTCTTTTCTTATTCTGTCTTTCTATTTCAGTTTTTTATTTTGTTTCTTACGTTGTCTATCTTTCTTTGTATTTTTCATTTGTTTTGTTTTTAATTGTTCCGTTGTTTTATTTCCAAAGGCTAAACCTGTAGTCAACTGCACGCACACGCGCATCATCGTCGTCGTCGTCGTCGTCGTTCAGCACTTCAACCCACACCTTGCATGAGTTGTGTCACCTTCTCCGGACTCCGGGTCCTGACATATTCCCGGATTTGAGGAAGACGCTCGGTGGAGGAATGGATCACCACTACAAATTCTCAAATCTCAACGACCGTGGTCTACTCCAACCGAGGAATGTTTTGCATAAATTCTGTATCCATGCCCCCCTACCCCTATACATATGTATTCCGTATGCAGCTTGCAGCGCACACGCTATGCATGGCGCCCTCTCAACTAAGGAACTGATACAACACAGCTAACTAACATGGTTGATTGATTGGCAGTGTATGTGTCACCACATCCACAGTGGACCCGTCAAGCGCCGGAAGCTAAAAGTGTTTCACGTATGCGTCTATAAATACATTATTCATGTAATTTTGGAAATATCTCTTAACTTTCACGAAATTCTCATTTAATGAAAAATTTATATCACATATTTCTTAAAAATGTGCATATAATTTTGAAAGAGCGTTCACACATTGATTTTTGAAAGACAGTTCATATGAATAGAAAAAAGCATTCGCACATTAAAGAAAAATAAAAATCAATTACAATTGTTTATTGCTCGCGTATTTTTTTAACAAAGTCACAAACATTTTAAAAATTCTGAGAATTTTTAAAATAGAAAAAAGAAATAAAAATTGAAAAAATTACAAGGAAAGAAGTCTAGACAAAAGAAAAAAACAGAAAACCAATCTGAAAGACGAAACAGGAAACCGAACACAAACCAACAAAAAGCGTCCCATATAGAAAAATAAATAAAGAAAATCAAAACAGAATTAAAATGCAAGACTGTGGGATAGCCCACATGCCACGCATGCAGGCGAGATATGGCATTCGCGGCAAGTTGCAGGGAGGCATCGCTCATAGACTTGCGTAAATGGGTTGCAATTGATGCAACACACTAAAACATATATTTTTATATGAATTTGCTGCATTGATTATATACAATTGGTTTAAAACAAATAAGTAGAAAACAATGGTGCACATTGCAGATAGAAAAATGAAACTACATGCGTAAAATTATTTTTGTAATTCTAAAAATATCCATGTATTTATGAAACATGCTATGTAAAAGAATTATGTATTGTTCAATTTTTCGTATGTGGCCAAAATTATCGGTATATTGCCAGAAAAATGCTCATACTTATTTAAAAATGTTGATTGATGTTTTAAACATGTATTTTTTTTATCTTGAAAAGAGATGTTCACGTGAACGTTTTGTAAAATATTCATGTGTTCTCTGAAAAATATGCTCTATATGTGGCAAAAGGTGTTCAGGAGCTGCGAGGAAAAAACCCACTCGTATGAAATAAATGTTTATGTATTTAATGTTTGTTGAAAGAAATTATTATGTATTAAGATATAATGCATTATACCTGATAGAGCAAATGAAAAAAAAGACAAAAATATAACAATAAAAAAGTAAAAGCAATTAAAAGTAAATAAGCGCAATAATAAGGAAAAGAAGACGAAAAGGAGATGTGAAATCCTATCAGCCCTCAGTCTGACAAAAAAAAGGTGAGGATTCACACAAAGGAGCGCGCTATGGGACAGGCCCATTTATGTTTTTTTTCAGTTTGTTTTCTTCGTGTTTTCCCCTTTTTCATTTTTTTTCATATTGTTTCTTTTCTTGTTGTGTTTCTTATGGTTTTTTTTCGCTTTTATGGGTTTTCTTGTTCTGCGTCTTGTTTCTGTTTTTTTAATTTTGCTACATACCTTTTCTATCTTTCTTCATATTTTTCATTTATTTTGGTTTTTATATTGTTTTGCAGTTTTATTTCCGAAGGCCAAACCCGTAGTCAACTGCGCGCACACACACACGCACGCACGCCGTCGTCTTTCAACACTTCAACCCACACTTTAGTTGAGCTACGTCTCGTCCTCCGGACTCCAGCTGCAGTTAACAGTATTCAATTCCGATATCCAAATTCAGGTTTTAAATTCCCTAAATACTTGTTAGTGCAATTGCGCTATTTGGTTGCAGCGAGCGCATCCGTCTAAGCCGTCTGATCCCAGTTTTTTTAATGCGATTGCATTGCTATTAGTCCTCTGCGTTTCAAAAGACGATACCTGACAAAATAGAAAAAGTACCTGGTCGGTTGGTCCCCCCACGTCTTCACGGTCCCCTCAGCCCCGCTATTCAACACGATCCCACGTGCATGCATTTATTTGGAGCTTTAAAAAATTTTAAAATCCGTAACTTTTGACTTGAGTGTCGAAATTCAATTCTGTTTTCGCCATTGTGTTTGTCGCGATGAGTTCTTCAAAACTAGATCCTGTATTGGTACGTTTCGGCAAACTTTTTTTAAAGCAACTTTGGATGCTGCGCAGGCAACTTTAATGCTATAAAAAAGCAACTTCTTATTAGTATGTGTACTATGATCGCATACCAACGAAAATCCCTTTGAAGTTGACTACCACGACTACCAAGTTAAATACCTTCACCCTTTGAGTTTCCTACCATAACTAGCAAGTAGCATAACTAGCTTCGCCGCCAAGTTCATAGTATTGTAGGCAACTTAGTTTTCAAGGTAGGCTAACATTATCGTAAGGTGGGTACGATGACTAGCTAGTAGCTTAGCATCATCCTTAGTTGCATACAACTTAGTTTCATATATAGGCGACTTTGAACCTAAGTTGCTAATGCTACTGAGCGTGCACTTGTGGGCTAGCCAGGTTGCGAGTGTTAGATGAGAAGTTGCATAGGGGGTAATGACAAGGGGACGGATTAGACAATTGCCCACAAACCTATGCAAGTTCTTAATTTTCGGTCGAGTAATCTGCGAAAATCATTTAAATCTTCAGATATAATGATGAAAAACGTGCATGAGTTGGCTACCCACGTCAAAACTAAACCCCATATGGATATGCTTTTTTGATTATTTTTTTCAAAATCAAATGTGACGCTAGATGAGGCAACTTTAGTACTAAACAAAAGCAACTTCACTCCTAAATTTAACTAATTAGCAACAATAAGCAACTAACTAATAATACATAACAACTTCGAAATAGAGGTGGATAATATCACATCACCTTCGTAAGCAACTTTCCTTCGATAAGAGGCAATCTTAGTGCTAAAAGCAGGCAACTTCACTGTCTTTTGTGTCCTAGTTAATTTATGTAACATTCTCCTAACTTCCTCATCGGTACTTGTAAGTTGCCTATTGTTCATACTCGTATGTCGTCATTGTTTCTAAATGGCCTATAATACTACGATGTCGTCTACCGATGATGCTCTTGTGTCTACTATTGCTAGTTATGGTAGACAACATGATGGTGAATCTTGGCCACTTCAGAGTGTTTGTAGGCAACTTAGAAAAATAATGATAAACAACTTCATAATATTGTAGGCAACTATTTTTGCAAAGTTAGGCTACTGAAAAGCAATTGTAGGCAACTAATTACCAATAGCAGGCAACTAGGCATCAATATAGGTAGTTTATACCATTTATAGGCAATTGATCATCAACCGTAGGCAACTAAGCATCAACAATAGGCAATCGAGCAGCCATGATAGGCAAGTTGGGACAATGTTACCAAACTCACAGATACACATAGTGCAGTGAAGTTGCTTTGTACGTAGAACTATAGATGCCTTATGTTTTGTGTGATTTTTCTCTTTTTTACGCAAACCAACCTAATAGTCAGTTCAACTAGGCGAAAAAGAAGAAGTTGCTTTCCTATAGCACTATAGTTGCCTCCATTACATTCAAAGTTGCTCTAAAAAAAGTTTGCCGAAACCTACTCATATGAGATCTAGTTTTGAAGAACTCGTTGTCAGAAATCTGCTAATTTTTTTTAAATAATACATTTTTAAAAAAATTTTACAGAAATAATACGCAAAAAAAAGATTTTTCAAAAATAATACACCATCGGCCTACCGCAGGCCGACAGAGCCCAGTCGGCCCACAACAGGCCGACTGGAGGCCCATCAGTGTGCTGCTGGCCGATTGGGCTGTCGGCCAGCAGATTCAAGCCCAGTCGGCCTCCAGTTGGCCGACAGGGTCCAGTCGGCCTGCAGTTGGCCGATAGGCCTGCAGTGGGCCGACTAGGCTCAGTTGGCCTGCTGTGGGCCGACTGGTGCGTGCCTATTTTTAATATTACCGCGAATATTTTTTAAAAGTATATATTTTAACATGTTATGAATACATGGTAACATTTCTTCAAATACATTTTTAATGGAAATACCATTTTTTTAAACCACACAACATTTTTTAAAATGCTTTTCTGAAAATTTCACAAACTTTTTTTAGAAACACGCGAATATTTTCTTAAAATGTCATGATCCATCTAAACATTTGTTAACCCACGTGATATGTGAGTATATTGATTGTAATATCATCTTATATTATGGGATGAAGGGAGTACCATTTTGTAGAATGTCATGGATATTTTTTGGAAACACGAGAATATTTCCAGCAAAGGTGACGTACATTCATTTAGTGGCACGAACCATTTCTTATCATATTTTCCAAAAAAATTGCATGCATTTTTGAAAGGCGGGAACTTTTTCCATTGTGATGAACATTTGTTTTGAAAGTTATCGACATTTCCAAACTGCGCTTTTCGCGCCATCCATTTCCCGCCACCCATTTCCCGCCATCCATTTCCCGCCACCCATTTCACGCCACCCGTTTCCCTCCTCCCATTTCCCGCCAACATTTCCCGCCATACCGCAGTCGTTCTTTCCCGCCATTTTTCTCGTCTCTATCTATAAAACCCCCTTCAGACGGAGCTGGATAAGCATTGCAGTGTAGTGTAGTTGAGATGTCCCATTATCCTTTCGATCGTAGTTTTCACCCTGGGATGAGCAGGACTCTTCTGAGGCTAGCTACCGATTTCAGGATGGATAATAGGATAGTTCCATGGGACGAACTCACCGGTAGTGACACCATAATGAATGAGTTGGCTCACCAGTTACGTAGTTCTGGGTGGCCTGAAAGGACCTATGAGGAGGTACGTAAAGAACTTCTTAGGTTGCATGACAGGTGGAAGAAGGTAGTGGTGCCGAAGAGTGAAACTTTCAGAAGGATTGCAGCAAATAATCCATGTTTATGGACTGAGGAGAGCGAGGACGAAGATGATATCTTCATGCCGCCGCTTCCGGGTTCTGCATCGTCGAAGGGCAAGAGTTCTTCATCATCGAAGGGCAAGGTTTCTGCATCGTCGAAGGGCAAGAGTTCTTCATCATCGAAGGGCAAGGTTTCTGCATCGTCGAAGGGCAAGAGTTCTTCATCGTCGAAGGGCAAGAGTTCTGCATCGATCGAGGATGACGATGATGACTTCATGTAGTTTTTATGCTGTATGTTGTGAGTTCAGTTACGTGACATTTAATTTGGATGTAGTTCTATCTAGTTGTTTGTAATGTCTCGTTGTATGAATATTATGTTCTATCTAAATATGATCTTGTAGAGTAGGCATATGTCTCGTAGAGAAGTACATAGTCATTTGTCTCATACATAGAATAGACATAAGTTCTCACACAGAAATAGATGGTAATGTCTCTACTGATACATAGGAGCGGCAATGACGACGTCTGGCCTGCCGGGGAGGCGGATCTCGAATGACAAATGCATCACATATAACTCGGTTTCCTGTAGCAATGCAACTGAACAACCCTTTTCCATTCCCATTCGCTCAGCATTTCTTGAATCTTGCCATCATCAGTTATGTCAATCAATTTACGTATAATCCCGGACCACCTACGAAAAATAAAATGAGGGCTGAAATATACCCTTGAAGCGTGCGTGCCAACGAAGAACGAAGAACGAAGAACCACGAACGAAGAACGACGAACGACGAACGGCGAACGACGAACGACGAACGACGAACGACCTCCACCACCACCACCTCTACCACCTCCACCACCACCACCACCACCTCACCACCCCAACTGCCCCAACGACGAACACTGCCCCAACTTCACCACCACCACCTCCACCAAAATGCTCACCACGACCACCACGAGCTACCCCGTCAGTAGATCAACACCTCTTTTCGCTGCCGTAAATGAGTTGAACCCATTCACGGTGCCAAAATCGCGAAAATGTAGCTCATTTAGGTGCACAAATGGGTGTCATTTTTCTGTAGAGAGAGGAGAAGGAAGAACACAGAAGAAAGGAGCAACGGGAGAAGAAGAATGGAGGAAGGAGAGCAGGAAAGAAAGAGGGAAGGAGAGGATAAGGGCGGGCTGGCCTGCGCGCGTCAGGTCGGCCGCACCCTGTCGGCCACCAGGTGGCCGATCGGCCTGCGGGAAGCCGACAGGGGCGCACCACGCCGACAGGCCGCTGCCTCCCCCTCGCGACGTGGCACGACCAACCACAGGCCGCCGCGTGGCTGCCCGGCCTGCAGTCGGCCTCCTGATAGCCGATCGGCCTGCTGTGGGCCGACTGGGCTCAGTCGGCCTGCAGTGGGCCGACGGTGTATTATTCTTGTAAATTCTTTATTGTGCATATTATTTCTGTAATTTTAAACAAAAGAAGTATTATTTAAAAAAAATTAGCCAGAAATCTGACGGTGAAAACGAAACTGGATTTCGATGCTTCAGTCAAAAGTTATGGCTTTTACAACTTTTTAAACCTCCAAATAAATGCACGTGGGGACAGGATTTAGGCTGATTCAATCGGCACCCATGTGCCCTACGGGATGTGGCCAAACAATCTCCTTTTTTAGAATAGATAGTTGGACACAAGAATATGCACCTACTATATACGACGGTGCGCTCCAGACAATAAACGAGCGCAGCGGCGCTCCCTAGCCGCGTCCTTTAAATTCAGCCAGACTCATTTTTTTTTTGGAGCACAAAAAGTTCCATCTGAAACCACATGCCATATGCTTGTATTCTACCCGGGTTTTGTTGCGGATCCGAAACGTGGCACTGCACCAACCACCGGCCCGCACAAGACTGGTGTATATCGGGACTATTTTAGGGCCATAATACTGCACAGATTATACGAACGCACGCGCCCCTGTACTTCTTTAAGCCGTGTACTGTACGTAGGTGTCCCGTATTATCCTATTCCTGCTGCTGCTAAGCTCACCGTACATCGACACATTCCTGGATTCGAGGAAGAGGCTCGGTGGAGGAATGGATGGATCGCCGCTACAAATTCTCAGATCTCAACGACCGTGGTCTGCTCCAGCCGGGGAATGTTTTGCACAAACCCTGCGTCCATGTCTCCCTGTACGTATATAATCCGTATGCAACGCACACGCCATGCCGCCCTATCAAATACACTCAGGAGCACTACTAACGAACTGATACAATACGGCTAACTAACTAACATGGTTGATTGATTGGCAGTGTGTGTACCACCACACTGTCCAAACTGGACCCCGTCAGGCGCCGGGAGCTAAAAGCGGTGGTCACCGTGGACGGGCTGGAAAGCGGGCGCCGTGGATGCGCGGAGGACGATCAATAAGATCGGGCTCCGGTACGGCGGTCCACCGGCGTATCGGCCCGTCTGGTCCTCCTGGGGAGAAAAAGATGCTGCTCGGTCGGTTCTATGCAAGGTAGGGGCGGCAATGCCAGCCAGATCGGCGAATGTGGGGGACGACAAACAGTATGGCGGCAAGGACGACTGCTCATACACTGGCTTTGGAAACACGCCATTGCCCGGGGCTCCTACCAGAAGTCGAGTAGCCCAGACCCCGGCTCCAGGTTCGCAGAACTGGACGTGATCTTCTCTTCTTTCTCTCTGAGCTAACATGCCGTGCACGAGCTGGTCCCGGCAGTATTAGCGATGAACGGCGCCGCACGAGGGCCGACCGGTCAAACGGAGGAAAGATCAGCGCGCACGAGCCGCGGCCGGCACGCGTTACGTTTAGCGAACGAATGGATGGATCAGTGAGCAGCGGCACATGCGGCTGTCACGGGAAACCGCAGACAACGCGTTGATTTGATTTGGATCGGTCGATGGATTATGCTGCCGCCGATGGACGGATGATGAGCTGCGATGGTGCGGGCGAGCGAGGAGACGGAAAGTTCACCGGGCCGTCCGTCCCCCGCATGCATTGGCACAGGAGTCCGGCCCGGCCGGTGTGCGTGCCGAAACAGGAGCGGTCGATCGGTACGCCTCACCGGCGAGGGGGCGGAGTTCGACGGGTCGGCCGCGTCGGGTTTGACGGTGGCCACGGAACGTGCTGCCGGCGTGACCAGCGCGCCGGTGGGCTGTCCGCGGCGAGGCGGTTGCTTGGGCCAGTTCGTAGCCCGGGCCTCGCTCGACACGGCGCATGGTCCTCCAAAGCCCATCCCTCTCACCGTCCCACGTTTTCCTTCCCATCGTCGTCCGTTGCTCGGCGGGTTGCGCGCGTCGCGTGGCCAGGCGGCCGGCATGGGCGCGGGATGCTGCTGCGGCCTACGGCGGCTACGGAGCGACCCACCACCGTCGTCGTCAGCCAGCCGATGCACAGTAGAGTAGCGTAGCGTAGATCGTCTACTATTATTCGCCGCGTCTTCGTTGGGAGCGAGTAGATCAGACGAGTCGGCTGCACGCCAAGGCCCATGACGGCGAGATCCCTCCCCCGCCCGTTTACGCCGCGGAATTGACGGCCGGAAAGGATGGAACGGAATACAGCAGTTGACCTCATCCCTTAACCCGTGGACTCCTGCTTGCTTCACCGGACCGATCGACGCAACCGCATCATGGCTATCTATCTATGACCGGGTAGCCTAGGCTCCACGTACCACGGCACTGTGCCCGGATCCTCTACAGAAGGGTGACGAGCACACCAGCGGACGCAAATGCACAGGACTACAGCTAACACATTCAACCAGAGATTCTCCCTCTCCCTCTCGGCTTGCAACTGGAGTAGTGAGCACTACAGTACAGTATAGCAAGGACCCTAGCTAGCTAGGGCATCAGAATTCACGGGCCAGGGTCAGGGGCCCTTCTTTATCACGACTGGCAGGGCGTAAAAAAGAACAATTTCCTTCCGGGAAACAGGGCCGGATCAGGCGTGAGCTGATCATGGAGGGCTTTCACCCGCGCCAGCAGCAAAATCCCCCGTTTCATGGATCAGCTCAACGCCCACTGTGCCAAAGCCTACTGTAGCTAGCAGTCTAGTCTACCCCTGTTTCCCGCTGTTTTTTGCGCAAGCTATCAGCACGTAAACCCAACCCATCGATCCGTTCATGCGAATGAAGATGACACTTTTGCCATTTTGGAATCTGAACTGGGGGCAGCACTGATTACTCGTCGTACTAATCTTCCCATCATCTCCTAATTAATTATAAACAACGGCCCTGTCAGGGCAGCCTTTCTCTCTTTTACCCATTTTAAACCCGTGTTCGGCCGTGGTGGCTCACATATGGGGGCACCGTGCAGACGCCGATGCCTTTGCGCTTTACAGCGTATCGGCGGCCAGTCTAGTGCACGTTCGCCCTCTCATTAGCTAGCTGGGTAAGTAGAGTTCACAGCCGATGATGGTACTGGAAGCTGATAAGATGTGTATGCCCCCAACATCTTTACAGAGTATCGCTGGCCAGTCTAGTACATGCATCGCCCTCTCGTTACCTGGAGGGAATTGATAAGATGTGTGTGTCCCAACATCTTTTGTACGGCCGATTGTGGTCCAGACGCATGGAATTAGTTCAAAGTTATTCCCATGCAGCCAGCATGCAAGGGACAGGATAAAAGCTTGCTGCTGCTGTTTTTTTAAGACAGTAGTATCTACTAAAATGTCTGACAGACACCCTGGCCGGCTTTTGTGGGTATTTTAGGAGCACGCCTTTACCATTGCTCTGTTATTTCTAGCATTGCTCTGTTATTGTTAACCGTCGCACCGTAGCTACTTAAGTCGCCTAAATTTAGAATTTGGGTTAGTCGAATTTCACGTGAAGAAAGAAACACCCGAAGGGAAGAAGGAGCTCGCCGGAGAAGTCATCTGGGTCTATCTTCGGGTAGCAAGCGACACTGGTATCTATCTTCGGATGGCAGGCGACCCCCATTTTATCTATCTAGAGCATCTACAATCGGGCACCTCAAACCCCTCTAAAACGCCCGGGCGGACGGCCCGGTTAGTGACTTGGTACAAAAAAAACGATCCGGATGGCCGCCTCAAACAGAGTAATGCCCTGGCTGACTGGCACCCTTCATATCCAGCCCAAATGTAGGGTAGATATGAGGAGGCTCGGGCACGTCCATTACGTTGGACCCGACAAGCCTACCCCACCATAAATTGCACCAAATTCACCAAATCCTTCATCCTCCTTCCGTCTCCCTCCACCAAGTCCCCCGTCTGAGCCCTCGTCGTCCGCCACGCTTGCTTCCCATCCTCGTTGCCGGTCCCGATCCGTCGCCATAGATGTCGTCAAACCCGTCCCCGACCGCCGTGATCGAGGTTGCGTACGCGTTATCCATCGATGTCCCGCCCTCGGCGACGTCATGCAAGCTGGAGAACATTGCCCGGAGGGACCGGCGACGGAAGCAGCGAAAGAGGGAAGCAGCGGCGTCGCAGGGAGTGGATGAGGACCTCGACGAGCAATTGTCCCACGCAGCACGGCGATTAAATTGGAGCCCGAGAAGGCTAAGACATTTGAAGATATTGAGCTTGAGAAGGAAAGACTGCAAATCGCATGGGACGCAGAGGATGTCAAGATAATGTTGGCGGACGAAAACCTCTTGGACGAGTATGCAAAGAAGTGGCTTGTGGGGATTGTCGGTGTCAAAACAGGTGGATCTCGGGTAGGGGGGCCCAAGCTGTGAGTCTAAGGATCAATGGTAACAAGGGACAATGGGGACACGATGTTTACCCAGGTTCGGACCCTCTTAAATGAGGTAAAACCCTACATCCTGCTTGATTGTATTCGATGAGTATAGGGGTTACAAGAGTTGATCTACCTCGAGATTGTAATGGCTAAACCCTAGCTGTCTAGCCTATGATTGTTCTGATAGCCTCTACGGACTAAACCCTCCGGTTTATATATACACCGGAGGGGCCTAGGGATGTACAGAGTCGGTTTACAAGGGAAGGAAATATTACTTCCGGACACCAATCTTGCCGTCCACACATATAGGAGTCCTACCCGGACACGGGGAATAGACTTCTGCTTTATCTTCACGGCCCATCAGTCCGGCCCATATTGAACAGGCCGGACACCTGAGGACCCCCCCAATCCAGGACTCCCTCAGTAGCCCCCGAATTTGCCTTCAATGATGATGTAGTATCCGGCTTATGTCTTTGGCTTTGCAAGGCGGGTTCTTCATCATACTCCCGATTGACGACAGTCCGGTTTTGACCTCCATGTTCAGCCTTTTCGATTCCTTCCTGTCGTCGCCTCGATTTCCACGCACCGGGCGAATGCGAACGGTCCATATTTTTTACAGATAAGCCCCTTACCACGCACGGGCGACATCTATATAAAGAGGTTAGATCCCCAAATGCCATCCCACATCGCACAAAGAGCATCAGAGCAAACCACGAAAAAGATCAAAACATGGCAAGCGCTCCTAGATCCTCCTTGCGCCCTCATGGCCCTCAAGAGGGTGATTGGCGAAGCTGCTCAGTGTCCCACCTCCAACTGAATCGACTTCAGATGCAGGGATAACTCCCTCCCGCGGATCTAGTCTCCGTGCGGGCGGGATTGGCCTCGATTAGCAATGGCGTGCTAGAAGAGAATTTCCCCAACCCCAACAAGGAGGAGAGGGTGTGCTTCATCTCGTTTCTTCTGAGGGGCTTAGGATTCCCGATCCACCCCTTTCTCAGAGGTTATTGGAATTCTACGGGATACAGCTGCACAACCTCACACCAGGTTCTATCCTGCACATCTCGGGTTTTGTCGCTCTCTGTGAACTGTTTTTAGGCTGCGAGGCTCATTTTGAACTATGGAGAAAGTTATTTTGCCTCGTCCCTCGTCATCGAGGGGGTTCCATATTTGAAGTGGGCGGCGCCGAAGTATGGCGCATAGCTGGATCAGGTTACCTTGTCGGAACTCCCAAGGAGGCATCCCCGGAATGGAGTTCGGAATGGTTTTATATTGAGGACTTCCCCTTCCAGACCCAGTTCGGCGTGGACTTCCCGAAGTCTCCAACGCTCCTTTAAAGAAACGCCTTGATGTCTACTACGCAACCTTCTCCTTGTAGACGTTGTTGGGCCTCCAAGTGCAGAGGTTTGTAGGACAGTAGCAAATTTCCCTCAAGTGGATGACCTAAGGTTTATCAATCCGTGGGAGGCGTAGGATGAAGATGGTCTCTCTCAAACAACCCTGCAACCAAATAACAAAGAGTCTCTTGTGTCCCCAACACACCCAATACAATGGTAGATTGTATAGGTGCACTAGTTCGGCGAAGAGATGGTGATACAAGTGCAATATGGATGATAGATATAGGTTTTTGTAATCTGAAAATATAAAAACAGCAAGGTAACAAGTGGTAAAAGTGAGCGTAAACGGTATTGCAATGCGTTGAAACAAGGCCTAGGGTTCATACTTTCACTAGTGCAAGTTCTCTCAACAATAATAACATAATTGGATCATATAACTATCCCTCAACATGCAACAAAGAGTCACTCCAAAGTCACTAATAGCGGAGAACAAACAAAGAGATTATGGTAGGGTACGAAACCACCTCAAAGTTATCCTTTCTGATCGATCTATTCAAGAGTCCGTAGTAAAATAACACGAAGCTATTCTTTCCATTCAATCTATCATAGAGTTCGTACTAGAATAACACCTTAAGACACAAATCAACCAAAACCCTAATGTCACCTAGATACTCCAATGTCACCTCAAGTATCCGTGGGTATGATTATACGATATGCATCACACAATCTCAGATTCATTTATTCAAACCAACACAAAGTACTTCAAAGAGTGCCCCAAAGTCTCTACCGGAGAGTCAAGACGATAATGTGTGCCAACCCCTATGCATAGGTTCATGGGCGAAACCCGCAAGTTGATCACCAAAACATACATCAAGTGGATCACGTGATATCCCATTGTCACGACAGATAAGCACGGCAAGACATACATCAAGTGTTCTCAAATCCTTAAAGACTCAATCCGATAAGATAACTTCAAAGGGAAACTCAATCCATTACAACAGAGTAGAGGGGGAGAAATATCATAAGATCCAACTATAATAGCAAAGCTCGCGACACATCAAGATCGTATCACCTCAAGAACACGAGAGAGAGAGATCAAACACATAGCTACTGGTACATACCCTCAGCCCTGAGGGTGAACTACTCCCTCCTCATCAGGGAGAGCGCCGGGATGATGAAGATGGCCACCGGTGAGGGATCCCCCCTCCGGCAGGGTGCCGAAACAGAGTCCCGATTAGTTTTTGGTGGCTAGAGAGGCTTGCGGCGGCGGAACTCCTAATCTATTCTGTTCTCCGATGGTTTTAGGGTATATGGATATATATAGGCGAAAGAAATCGGTCAGGGGAGCCACGAGGGGCCCACGAGGGTGGAGGGCGCGCCTGGGGGGGTAGGCGCGCCCCTGCCTCGTGCTCTCCTCGTTGATTCCCTGACGTGTACTCCAAGTCTCCTGGATTGCTTTCTTTCCAAAAATAAATCTCCCGAAGGTTTCATTCCGTTTGGACTCTGTTTGATATTCCTTTTCTGCGAAACACTGAAACAAGGGAAAAAACAGAAACTGGCACTGGGTTCTGTGTTAATAGGTTAGTCCCAAAAATAATATAAAAGTGTAAAATAAAGCCCATAAACATCCAAAACAGATAATATAATAGCATGGAACAATAAAAAATTATAGATACGTTGGAGACGTATCACGCCTCAATTGGCGCCCCTGGAGCCCCAAGTAAGAAGATAGTGCAGAAGTAAAGAGTTTGGTCCGCAAGGTCAGATTACTTGCCCATTCCGAACTCTCGATAATCGAAGTTATGGCCATCGCAATAAAGCGATGCATCTAGCCTCTTCAGTCTAGAGTAACCCATTTATGGTGTTACAACAGAGAGGATGACGCATCTCATTATAAGCGCGAGGGCCCGGATACCCCAGCCGCTCTGGCAGTCATTTTGGCAGATCTTTATAAGGGGGAGAAAGAAGAATTCGCCCGTTTAAATTGTCGGGAAGGTTCCTCCATGTATAACCCCAGGAGCTTGAAACAAGCCGCACAAAGCTACATGCCGCCACCTCAGAGCTAGAGGAAATTAAGAAAGTCATGGTGACCAGTGACCAAAAGAGCAGACTGGAGGAGGAAAAGGATAGGCAAGCCGAAGAGATAAAGAGCTTAAAGGCTCAATTAACGGATGCACAAAAAGAGAATAAAACGTTGAAAGGCAGCATATTCGGTATGACCTTTGAACCATCCAAGGGACTCATATTATCCCGTAATGTGGATTGTTATAATGCTGGTGTTGCAGGTCTGTTAACCGGGCGACATGAAGAAGTATCCGGATTTCAAGTCGACGTGCTAAAAGAGCTGTCCGTGGTGCATGAGCGGGCCCGGAAAGTCATGAGGAGTATGGCGAAGGCCTTATGGCCATCCGATGCCCCCTAGAAAGTATGGAGGGGTTGGCGAACCTGTTCAAAGGTGCCTGACGCCGTTTTGAGCTATGGAAGGCGTTAGCATGCCGAGAAGTTGCACGAGAGGCATGGGCAATGGTGAAAACGCGCTACACCGGGCTCGATCCGAATCATATGGCCTGAGTTGGACCTCAGGGACCGGATGGAAAAGAGATTCCCATGAACTTGGTATATGACCAAGTGATGATAGCTGCAAAATATTCGCAAGAAGATTGTAGCTTAAACAGTCTTATAGATGGCATAGATAAAGAGTAGGTGTTTGATTCGATGTATCAATGTACTTTACCATCGAACTTATCTCCAGCCGAACATGTAAAAATTTGTCATTGCAGGCCTTCGGCTTCGACCTCCAAACCAAGAAGTTGGAGTGTTTTCGGATACCATTTTTGAATGTAATAAACATCCATTATGTCCGGAAACCAAGCAATCCGGTCATATTGCTCAAGCAGACGAAATTTCTTTGGGGAGTTATGTTATATTACTATTTAACGTAAGAAACATCTTCCAGGGAAAATAGTTCCGTTAAGGGTTCCTTTCCTTGGGCCGACATGCTTAACTATGCATGCCTAGGCTTTGATCCGAATTATGGGCAGCCTATCTCGTATTTACTAGAAGAATTACATAAACGTAAACAATCTGTCGTTGCTTGCCGACCAATTATTCCCTTAAGAACGCTAGCTTTCGCTTCACCCGTCTGAGGTACAGATCCGGATTACCCGGTTGTAACAATAGCAGAGGTACTCCCTTTACACCCTAGCCGAACAATCAGGAACGTAGGGTATAAACACAGGAGCAAGGCAACCCAGCTTGGCAAAAACTTAAGTCATAGAGGTGCATATAATGGCAAAAGATGTATAGAACAAATGACGGAAACAATGGAGGCAACAAGCCTTTAATAATAAGCTTCGTCAAAGAAGCCCCCAGTTATAGTGGGGTGTATACATTTAAAGATGTGTACCCCTAAAAGTTCGGTAGATCCGAACATACCCCGGGATATGAAAAGGAAAAAATAAGAAGGATAGGATAAAGAGGAACCTAGTCAAAGTAAAAATAAAAATAGTGCGACCGAACTATCCGTAGAATCGTCGGAGCCGGGCAACGTTCCATGGATTCGGCTCAAGGCGATTATCCGATGCATTACGAAGGCGATAGGATCCTCCTGTGAGAACTTCATCTATGATGAAGGGCCCCTCCCATTTTGGTTTGAGCTTATCCTTCTTCTTCTCCGGGAGATGCAAGACGAGGTCACCGACGTTATATGTCTTGGCCCGCACTTCTCTGCATTGGTATCGCCTGGCCTGTTGTTGATAAAATGAGGAACGAGCTTGTGCAATATCGCGCTCCTCTTCAAGGCCGTCTAGGTCATCCTGCCGATCGAGCTCGGCCTCTCGCTCCTCGTACATGTGCACTCGAGGTGAGTCATGAATAATGTCGCAGGGCCGGACAACTTCTGCGCCGTACACCATGAAGAAAGGTGTGTATCCAGTTGTTCGATTAGGCGTAGTCTGCAGCCCCCAGAGCACGGAATCGAGTCCTCGACTCAGCGCTTATCGGACTACCGTAGGGAGCGCACCAGTCTGGGTTTAATGCCGCTCATTATCAAGTTAATGGCCCATTCAACCTGACCGTTTGTTTGAGGGTGGTAGACAGATGCATAGTCGAGTTTAATGCCCAAGTTAGCACACCAGTTTTTCACCTCATTGGCTGTAAAATTGGAGCCATTATCAGTGATGATGCTGTGCGGGACACCATAGGAGTGTACCACACCGGATATAAAGTCTGGCCCTGCTTCAGCCGTTTTTACTGGTTTGGCCTCTATCCACTTAGTGAATTTATCCACCATAACCAGTAAATATTTCTTTTTGTGGCTCCCCCCTTTAAGGGGTCCTACCATATCGAGCCCCCAGACCACGAAGGGCCAAGTGATGGGGATTGTTCTTAAGGCAGTGGGAGGCATATGGCTTTGGTTGGCGAAAAGTTGACAGCCCACACAACGTTGGACAAGGGCTTGTGCATCTGCTCGGGCCGTTGGCCAGAAGAAACCTGTCCGGAAGGCTTTGCTTACGAGGGCCCGAGCTGTGGCGTGATGGCCGCCCAGAACAACATGTGTTTCCGCCAAGAGTTGCCGCCCCTCCTCTTTGGATATGCACCTTTGGAGAACTCCGGTAGTGCTTTTCTTATACAGTTCACCTTCGTGAACTTTATAGGCTTTAGGGCGCCAAACTATGCGACGGGCCTCATTTTGATCATCAGGAAGCTCTTGCCTATTAAGGTAGGCCAGGAAAGGTTCGGTCCATAGAGCAATAACGACCATGATCTCATGAGCGGAGGGTGTTATTTCGGTATTCGAACCCGCGATGATATCTGTATTGTGTTCGGCTGCTGGGGGCGTGATCAAGTCCATACTGGCGTCTCCGCTCTCGTCCTGCCATAGCACGGATGGCTTGAAGAGCCTTTCCACAAAGGTATTAGGTGGGACGGGGTCACGCTTGACGCCCATGCAAGCGAGGATGTCCGCTGCCTGGTTACTGTCTCGAGCGACGTGATGAAATTCGAGCCCCTCGAATCAGGCCGATATTTTTAATACGGTATTTCGATATGCCGCCATTTTTGGATCTTTTGCATCGAACTCTCCGTTCACCTGAGATATTGCGAGGTTTGAGTCGCCGCGCACCTCTAGGCATTGTATGCCCATGGAGACAGCCATGCAGAGACCATGTAGAAGTGCCTCGTATTTGGCTGCATTATTTGAGTCCGTATACATGATTGCAATACGTAGTGGACTGTGTCCCCCGTAGGGGATGTTAAGATGACGCCAGCCCCCAGTCCGGCTAGCATTATAGAGCCGTCGAAGTACATAATCCAGTTGGAGTATGAGTTGTACTCTTTAGGGAGCTCGGCTTCGGTCCACTCGGCGACAAAGTCGGCCAACACCTGAGATTTAATAGCTCGGCGTGGCTTGTATGTTATTTCAAACGGTAAGAGCTCAATGGCCCATTTAGCTATGCGACCAGTGGCGTCCCTGTTGTTTATGATGACATTAAGTGGTACTTCGGATGCCACCGTGATCGAACACTCTTGAAAACAGTGTCAGAGTTTTTGGGATGCCATAAAGAGCGCGTAAGCTATCTTTTGGTAGTGAGGGTATCGGGATTTGCATGGTGTAAGAACCTTAGATACGTAATACACTAGCTTTTGGATGGGGAATTTATGTCCCTCTTCCCCTCGCTCGACGACGAGTACAACGCTCACTACCTGGTGAGTTGCGGAGATATAAAGCAACATAGGCTTGCCAACACATGGGGCGGCTAGGATTGGGTTACCTGCCAATAAGGTTTTTATTTCCTCCAATCCGGCTGTGGCCGCATTCGTCCATTCGAAGTTGTCGGTGCGTCTAAGCAACCTGTAAAGTTGTAATGATTTTCCCCCTAATCTGGAGATGAAGCGGCTCAAAGCCGCCATGCACCCTGCTAGTTTTTGGAACTGCTTTAAGTCTGTTGGTATGGCTAGTTGCGACAAGGCTTGGATTTTAGCTGGGTTTGCTTCAATTCCTCTATGGGAGATAATGAACCCTAGTAGCTTTCCAGCTGGAACGCCAAAAATGCATTTCTCCGGATTGAGCCGTATGTCGTATGTTCGGAGGTTGTCAAATGTGAGGCGGAGATCATCCACCAATGATTTGATGTGTTTAGTCTTGATGACCACGTCATCCACATGTGCTTCAACTGTCTTGCCGATTTGCTTTTCCAAGCATGTTTGAATCATGCGTTGGTAAGTGGCACCGGCGTTTTTAAGCCCAAAAGGCATAGTGTTGAAACAGAAAGGCCCGTGCGGGATAATGAACGCCGTTGCGGCCTGGTCAGACTCCTTCATTTTTATCTGATGGTATCCGGAGTAAGCGTCGAGGAAACACAATGAGTCGTGTCCCACGGTCGCATCAATAATTTGGTCAATGCGGGGCAACGGGAAAGGGTCTTTGGGGCAAGCCTTATTGAGGTCTTTGAAATCGACACAAAGGCGCCAAGATTTATCCTTCTTCGGTGCCATGACCAAGTTGGCTAGCCAATCCGGGTGTTTGATTTCTCTGATGAACCTGGCCTCGAGTAGTTTGGCTAGCTCCTCCCCCATAGCTTGTCGTTTGGGTTCAGAAAATTGCCGCAGCATTTGCTTGACTGGTTTGAACCCTTTGATTATGTTGAGGCTGTGTTCGGCCAGTCTGCGTGGGATCCCGGGCATGTCCGAAGGGTGCCATGCAAAGATATCCCAATTTTCACGTAGGAACGCACGTAGGGCGGCGTCTACCTTCGGATCCAGCTGTGCTCCAATGGATGCTGTTTTATTAGGATCCGTCGGGTGCACTTAAAATTTAACTATTTCATCTGCTGGCTTGAAAGAGGTGGATTTAGGTCTCTTATCGAGAATCACATCATCCTTGTCCACCGTGGATCGTAGGGTGGTTAGTTCTTCGGCCGCAAGGGCTTCAGATAGTGCCTCGAGGGCCAAGGATGCGGTTTTGTTTTCGGCGCGGAGTGCTTTATCCGGATCACTTGTAACTGTGATTATTCCATTGGGCCCTGGCATTTTAAGCTTCATGTACCCATAATGAAGTACGGCTTGGAAGTGTGAAAAGGCGACCCTCCCTAGAATGGCGTGATATCCGCTATTGAAGGGAGCAATGTGAAAGAGCAACTCCTCCGACCTGTAATTTTCAGGTGTGTCGAATACTACATCAAGTTTAATTCTCCCCGAACATCGTGCTTCTCGACTGGGGATGATGCCTCGAAAGGTGGTACTGCTTTGCTCGATGTGCTATCAACTTGCATTTTATCGAGCGTGTCTTCATAGATGAGGTTAAGCCCACTGTCGCCGTCCATGAGCACTTTGGGAAGTCGAAAGCCGTCCACAATTGGGTTTAAAACTAATGCGGCGGGTGCTCGGACTGGTCGGGCCCTTGGTTTGTCGTCGGCAGTGAAGGTTATTGCCGCGTCGTTCCATGGGCACACTGCAGTTACTTGGTGGACTTCGGCGAGGTCGCAGAGTGCCCTCTTACGCCGATTATTTGAGGAGAAAGTCTTGAAGACCGTAAGGACGTTAAAATCGTAGTCCTTCGGCAAATGCTTCTCTGGAGTGGCGGTGGTGAGGATGGCCTCCCCACTTTTAGCTACATGCCGGAGTACCCAACATGCCTGAAGCTTGTGAGATGAGTCAGTCCTCGGCGTCGCATATATCGGACAGGGTTTGTCGAGGGGTCTATCAAGAACGGACCTATATCCCCTAAAGGGTTTGTTTTTCTTGCCGATGGGCTTATGGTCGGATGCCTCGTAAGGGTGTATCCGTTTTGACTACATGTTATTGATGTGTATCTTACTAGTGTTCGTAGTAGCCCCTTGGTATTTGATACCGGTTTAGTTGCTAAGATTAGTAACTCGAAACAGGAGTTGCAGAATGAACAACGACTAGTTATGGGTGAAGTGATGTTGTGTATTAGAAGTGATTCCAAGGTTGATACGATCACCATCGCACACTCCCTCTACCTTCGGGGTTAGTGTTGAACCTAAATAAATGTTATTTGGTGTTTGCGTTGAGCATGAACATGATTAGATCATGTTTATTGCAATACGATTATTCATTTAAGTCAGAGAATAATTGTTGTTCTGTTTACATGAATAAAACCTTCTATGGTCCTACACCCAATGTGAATGGTTTATTGAATCCCGATCGGATTGATACACATATTCATAATATTGATGCCAAAACGATGCAAAGTTGATAATGATAGTGCGACATACTTGTGGCACTGCCGTTTAGGTCATATTGGTGTAAAGCGCATGAAGAAACTCCATGCATATGGACTTTTGGAACCACTTGATTATGAATTATTTGATACTTGCGAACCATGCCTCATGGGCAAGATGACTAAAACTCCGTTCTCCGGAACAATGGAGCGAGCTAATGACTTACTGAAAATATACATACTGATGTATGCGGTCCAATGAGTGTTGAAGCACGCGGTTGGTATCGTTATTTTTCTCATCTTGACTAATGATTTAAGTAGATATGAGTATATCTACTTGATGAAACACAAGTCTGAAACTTTTGAAAAGTTCATGCAATTTTAGAGTGAAGTTGAGAATCATCATAACAAGAAAATAAAGTTTCTATGATCTGATCGCGGAAGCGAATATTTGAGTTACGAGTTTAGCCTTCATTTAAAACAATGTGGAATTGTTTCACAATTCATGCCACCTGGAACACCACAGCGTAATGGTGTGTCCGAACGTCGTAACCGTACTTTATCGGATTTGGTGCGTTCTATGATGTCTCTTACCGATTTACCACTCTTTTTGGGGTTATGCATTAGAGACAGCTGCATTGACGTTAACTAGGGCACCGTCTAAATCCGTTGAGACGACATCGTATGAACCATGGTTTAGTAAGAAACCTAAGCTGTCGTTTCTTAAAATTTGGGGATGCGGCGCTTATGTCGAAAGGCTTCAGCCTGATAAGCTCGAACCTAAATCGGATAAGTGTGTCTTCATAGGATACCCAAAGGAAACTATTGGGTACACTTTCTACCACAGATCCGAAGGCAAGATCTTTGTTGCTAAGTTTGGATCCTTTCTAGAGAAAGAGTTTCTTTCGAAAGAAGTGAGTGGGAGGAAAGTAGAACTTGATGAGGTAATTGTACCTTCTCTCGAATTGGAAAGTAGCACATCAGAGAAAACCGTTCCCGTGATGACTACACCAACTAGAGAGGAAGCTAATGATGATGATCATGAAACTTCGGATCAAGTTACTGATAACACACAAGTATAGGGGATCAATTGTAGCCTCATTCGATAAGTAAGAGTGTCGAACCCAACGAGGAGCTAAAGGTAGAACAAATATTCCCTCAAGTTCTATCGACCACCGATACAACTCTACGCACGCTTGACGTTCGCTTTACCTAGAACAAGTATGAAACTAGAAGTACTTTGTAGGTGTTTTTGGATAGGTTTGCAAGATAATAAAGAGCACGTAAATAAAAAGTAGGGGCTGTTTAGATAAAGACACAACTAAATTAGTTTTAGTAGAGAGCTTTTTGTCATGAGAAAGTTATTTGTCCCTAGGCAATCGATAACTAGACCGGTAATCATTATTGCAATTTTGTTTGAGGGAGAGGCATCAGCTAACATACTTTCTCTACTTGGATCATATGCACTTATGATTGGAACTCTAGCAAGCATCCGCAACTACTAAAGATCATTAAGGTAAAACCCAACCATAGCATTAAAGCATCAAGTCCTCTTTATCCCATACGCAAACAACCTACTTACTCGGGTCTGTGCTTCTGTCACTCACGCCACCCACCATAAGCAAATCATGAACATATTGCAAACCCTACAGTGGGAATACCTCACGCTTGCGCGACACGGAGAGCACCATAGGACAGCACCAATAATAAAACATGCAACTCAAACCAATCACGATCATCAAATAGCCCATAGGACAAAACGGATCTACTCAAACATCATAGGATAGCCATACATCATTGGGAAATAATATATAGTGTTGAGCACCATGTTTAAGTAGAGATTACAGCGGGTAAGAGAGAGGTTACACCGCTGCATAGAGGGGGGAAGAGTTGGTGATGATGGCGGTGAAGTTGTTGGTGAAGATTGTGGTGATGATGATGGCCCCCGGTGGCACTCCGGCGCCACCGGAAGCGAGGGAGAGAGAGCCCCCTCCTTCTTCTTCTTCCTTGACCTCCTCCCTAGATGGGAGAAGGGTTTCCCCTCTGGTCCTTGGCCTCCATGGCGTGGGAGGGGCGAAAGCCCCTCCGAGATTGGATCTGTTTCTCTGTCTCTCTCTGTTTCTGCGCTCTGGTATTCTGCCCTTTCACCGTTTCGTATATATATGGAGATCCGTAACTCCGATTGGATTGAAATCTTTGCCGAGATTTTCTCTCTCTAAAAATTAGCTTTCTTGCGGCCAAAGTAGAGCAGCAACCGCCTTACAGGGGGGGGACGAGGGGGGCAGGCGCGCCCCCTGCCTCGTGGCCACCTCGGGCACCGTCTCGCGTTGATTCTTCTTCCCATATTCTCCAAATATTCCAAAAATATTCTCCGTCGTTTTTTATCCCGTTTGGATTCCGTTTGATATGGGGTTTCTACGAAACATAAAACATGCAAGAAGCAGGAACTGGCACTAGGCACTGGATCAATATGTTAGTTCCAAAAATAGTATAAAAAGTTGCCAAAAAGTATATGAAAGTTGTATAATATTGGCATGGAACAATCAAAAATTATAGATACGACGGAGACGTATCAGCATCCCCAAGCTTAATCCCTGCTCGTCCTCGAGTAGGTAAATGATAAAAATAATAATTTCTGATGTGGAATGCTACCTATCATAATCTTGATCATGTATCTAATCATGGCATGAATATTAAGACACGAGTGATTCAGAGCAATAGTCTATCATTTGACATAAAAACAATAATACTTCAAGCCTACTAATAAAGCAATCATGTCTTTTCAAAATAACATGGCCAAAGAAAGTTATCCCTACAAAATCATATAGTCTGGCTATGCTCCATCTTCACCACACAAAATATTCAAATCATGCACAACCCCGATGACAAGCCAAGCAATTGTTTCATACTTTTGATGTTCTCAAACCTTTTTCAACTTTCACGCAATACATGATCATGAGCCATGGACATAACACTATAGGTGGAATAGAATATGATGGTGGGGGTTATGTGGAGAAGACAAAAAAGGAGAAAGTCTCACATCAACTAGGCGTATCAACGGGCTATGGAGATGCCCATTAATAGATATAATTGTGAGTGAGTAGGGATTGCCATGCAACAGATGCACTAAGAGCTATAAGTGTATGAAAGCTCAAACTGGAAACTAAGTGGGTGTGCATCCAACTTGCTTGCTCATGAAGACCTCGGGCGTTTGAGGAAGCCCATCATCGGAATATAAAGCCAAGTTCTATAATGAAAATTCCCACTAGTTTATGAAAGTGAAAGCATAGGATACTCTCTCTATGAAGAACATGGTGCTACTCTAAAACACAAGTGTGGTAAAAGGATAGTAACATTGCCCCTTCTCTCTTTTTCTCTCATTTTTTTTTATTTTTTTGGTGGGCTTCTTTGGCCTCTTTTTATTTTTTTGTAAAGTCCGGAGTCTCATCCCGACTTGTGGGGAATCATAGTCTCCATCATCCTTTCCTCACTGGGGCAATGCTCTAATAATGATGATGATCACACTTTTATTTACTTACAACTCGATATCTGGAACAAAGAGATGACTCTATATGAATGCCTCCGGCGGTGTACCGGGATGTGCAATGATCTAGCAGCAAAGATATCAAAAAACGGATAAGCCATGAAAATATCATGCTAGCTATCTTAGAATCATGCAAAGCAATATGACAATGAATGCTCGAGTCATGTATATGATGATGATGGAAGTTGCATGGCAATATATCTCGGAATGGCTATGGAAATGCCATGATAGGTAGGTATGGTGGCTGTTTTGAGGAAGGTATATGGATGGTTTATGGTACCGGCGAAAGTTGCGCGGTACTAGAGAGGCTAACAATGGTGGAAGGGTGAGAGTGCGTATAATCCATGGACTCAACATTAGTCATAAAGAACTCACATACTTATTGCAAAAATCTATTAGTCATCTAAACAAAGTACTACACGCATGCTCCTAGGGGGATAGATTGGTAGGAAAAGACCATCGCTCGTCCCCGACCGCCACTCATAAGGAAGACAATCAATAAATAAACCATGCTCCGACTTCATCACATAATGGTTCACCATACGTGCATGCTTCGGGAATCGCAAACTTCAACACAAGTATTTCTACAATCCACAACTACCCACTAGCATGACTCTAATATCACCATCTTTATATCGCAAAACTATTGCAAGGAATCAAACATATCATATTCAGTGATCTACAAGTTTTATGTAGGATTTTATGACTAACCATGTGAATGACCAATTCCTGTCAACTCTCTAAATAGATATAAGTGAAGCAAGAGAGTTTAATTATTTCTACAAAAGATATGCCAACGCTCTAACAAATATAAGTGAAGCAAAAGAGCATTCTACAAATGGCGGTTGTCTATGTAAAGAGAAACAGGCAATCCAAACTTCAAATGATATAAGTGAAGCACATGAAGCATTCTATAAAGCCATACTCAAAAGATATAAGTGAAGTGCAAAGAGCATTCTATAAATCAACCAAGGACCATCTCATACCAGCATGGTGCATAAAAGAAAAATGAAAACTAAATTCAAAAGACGCTCCAAGATTGCACATATCGCATGAACGAAACGAATCCGAAAACATACCGATACTTGTTGAAGAAAGAGGGGATGCCTTCCGGGGCATCCCCAAGCTTAGACGCTTGAGTCTCCTTGAATATTTAATTGGGGTTCCTTGGGCATCCCCAAGCTTGAGCTCTTGCCTCTCTTCCTTCTTCTCACATCGAGACCTTCTCGATCATCGAACACTTCATCCACACAAAACTTCAACAGAAAACTCGGTAAGATCCGTTAGTATAATAAAGCAAATCACTACTCTAAGTACTGTTGCAAACCAATTCATATTTTGTTTTTGCATTGTGTCTACTGTAATTTAGCTTTTTCATGGCTTAATCCACTGATATAAATTGATAGTTTCATCAAAACAAGCAAACTATGCATCAAAAACAGAATCTGTCTAAAACAGAACAGTCTGTAACAATCTGATCATTCACCATACTTATGATACTTGAACAATTCTGCCAAAATTAGGAACAATAAAAAATTTGTATATAAAGACAGTGCAAAAAGAATCAGAACCGTTTGAAGTTCCAGTAAAAAAGGAAAAATCGCGCACTACAGCCAAAGTTTCTGTCCTGCACCGTACCAACCAACAAGCATTGTAAACATCCTAAAGGCAAACCTTGGCACATTATTTTTATAATACAATGGAATTCTAAAAGGGGATAATTATTTTTGTTGAAAAGTTTCTGTAATCAAGATTCACAAAGTTTCTGTGAGCATGAACAAAGTTCAAGGCTAGCTCCCACTTTAACAATGCTCGTCTTTCTCACTTTCGCTTTTCTTTTTGAAAAGTTTTGGGTTCCCCTCTTTATTTTTTTGTTTTTAAACTTTATAAAAGCACACAACAGAAATAAATGACTCTCTAAAACTTCTGGGTTGTCTCCCTGGCAGCGCTTTCTTTAAAGCCATTAAGCTAGGCATATAGTGCTCAAGTAATGGATCCACCCAGATCCCGAGGTATATCAAAGCCAATTTTAATTAACAATGATTTGCGATTTAGTAGTGAGCATAAAGTAACATATATCATGCAATAACGAAGTCTAACTCTCTTCCTATGCATTGGCATGTCATAAAAGAACAATTCATGCACACATAGTAAAAGCCAATGCATAGTATAAACAGTTTCTTGCAATTTTATCATGTTGGAAACATAGAGAGGTGGAGATATACTTCCTCTCTCATAATAATTGCAAGTAGGAGCAGCAAGCACATGCATATTATATTCATCGAAATCATCATGTGTAACGGTAAAAGGCAACCCATCAATATAATCCTTAATAAGCACAAACTTCTCCGATATAGTGTAGTTTGGAGAATTCAAAAAGATAATAGGACTATCATGTGTGGGTGCAATAGCAACAATTTCATGTTTAACATAAGGAACTATAGCAAGTTCATCTCCATAAGCATCATTCATATTGGCATCTTGGCCACAAGCATCATCAAAAAGGGATATTACAAGAGAATCAACGAGATCATAACAGTCATCATATCAATCATCCTTCGGTAAGCACGAAGAGAAATTAAACAACGTATGAGTTGGAGGGTTACTCTCATTAGAAGGTGGGCACGGGTAGCTAATCCGCTCTTCCTCCTTTTGTTCTTCGCTCTCCTCATCATCTTTTTCATCCAATGAGCTCACAGTTTCGTCAATTTCTTCTTCCATAGACTCCTGCAAAATATTAGTCTCTTCTTGGACAGCGGAGACTTTCTCAATAAATGCATCAATATCGGAGTTGAATTCATAATTGGCATAGCAATATTTAAGGATAGCTAAATTTTCAGGTCTATAAACAGCATCATAAAGATTTTCACACTCTTTGAACAAAGATTCAATTTCATAAGCACCCATAAAAGCAACAAATTCTTATATTTGTTCCACATCATAGTAATCATATATACCTCTAGCATAAGAAGCCAAGGTTTCATTATCATTAAATTTGCATGAAAAGGGAAGGTGTGGAGCCTTCATCCTAGAGCAACAAGTATAATCATATCTCAAGCATAGTTGCCTAGCATACCACTTCAACATATAAATTTGATCCCATAATAGTTTCCCTTTTTGAGTCAAGCGATAATCCCTAAAGTATTCACGTTGATCCAAGGTGTCTCCAATAACATAATTGAATGAGTTTTTCTCAGGATTATTAAAGTAGTACATAATATCTTTCACATAATGAGCATCGAGGGTTTTAGGAGGTTCCCCATCTCCATGAGTAGCAAGTACACCTATTTTTTTTGGTATTTCGTGTTCCATATCCATAACTAAATATAGAGAACAACTAAGAACAGCAAATAAAAATTACTTAGTGATAAAGCAAACAAGCACACACGAGAATATTCACCCTACGCTATTGCTCCCCGGCAACGGCGCTAGAAAAAGGTCTTGATAACCCACAAGTATAGGGGATCAATTGTAGCCGCTTTCGATAAGTAAGAGTGTCGAACCCAACGAGGAGCTAAAGGTAGAACAAATATTCCCTCAAGTTCTATCGACCACCGATACAACTCTACGCACCCTTGATGTTTGCTTTACCTAGAACAAGTATGAAACTAGAAGTACTTTGTAGGTGTTTTTGGATAGGTTTGCAAGATAATAAAGAGCACGTAAATAAAAAGTAGGGACTGTTTAGATAAAGACACAACTAAATTAGTTTTAGTAGAGAGCTTTTTGTCACGAGAAAGTTATTTGTCCCTAGGCAATCGATAACTAGACCGGTAATCATTATTGCAATTTTATTTGAGGGAGAGGCATAAGCTAACATACTTTCTCTACTTGGATCATATGCACTTATGATTGGAACTTTAGCAAGCATCCGCAACTACTAAAGATCATTAAGGTAAAACCCAACCATAGCATTAAAGCATCAAGTCCTCTTTATCCCATACGCAAACAACCTACTTACTCGGGTCTGTGCTTCTGTCACTCACGCCACCCACCATAAGCAAATCATGAACATATTGCCAACCCTACAGCGGGAATCCCTCACGCTTGCGCGACACGGAGAGCACCATAGGACAGCACCAATAATAAAACATGCAACTCAAACCAATCACGATCATCAAATAGCCCATAGGACAAAACGGATCTACTCAAACATCATAGGATAGCCATACATCATTGGGAAATAATATATAGTGTTGAGAACCATGTTTAAGTAGAGATTACAGCGGGTAAGAGAGAGGTTACACCGCTGCATAGAGGGGGGAAGAGTTGGTGATGATGGCGGTGAAGTTGTTGGTGAAGATTGCGGTGATGATGATGGCCCCCGGTGGCACTCCGGCGCCACCGGAAGCGAGGGAGAGAGAGCCCCCCTCCTTCTTCTTCTTCTTCCTTGACCTCCTCCCTAGATGGGAGAAGGGTTTCCCCTCTGGTCCTTGGCCCCCATGGCGTGGAAGGGGCGAAAGCCCCTCCGAGATTGGATCTGTCTCCCTGTCTCTCTCTGTTTCTGCGCTCTGGTATTCTGCCCTTTCACCGTTTCGTATATAGATGGAGATCCGTAACTCCGATTGGATTGAAACCTTCACCGAGATTTTTTTTCCGAAAAATAGCTTTCTTGCGGCCAAAGTAGAGCAGCAACCGCCTTACGGGGGGGGGGGGGGGCACGAGGGGGGCAGGCGCTCCCCCTGCGTCGTGGCCACCTTGGGCATTGTCTCGCGTTGATTCTTCTTCCCATATTATCCAAATATTCCAAAAATATTCTCCGTCCGTTTTTATCCCGTTTGGATTCCGTTTGATATGGGGTTTCTGCGAAACATAAAACATGCAACAAACATGAACTGGCACTTGATCAATATGTTTGTCCCAAAAATAGTATAAAAAGTTGCCAAAAAGTATATGAAAGTTGTATAATATTGGCATGGAACAATCAAAAATTATAGATACGACGGAGACGTATCAGTTACTACAAAACCTCGTAGATCGACCAGAGCAAGATCCGCACCAGAGTGGTACGGTAATCCTGTCCTGGAAGTCATGTTATTAGACCAAGGCGAACCTACAAACTATGAAAAAGCTATGATCAGCCCAGATTCCGACAGATGGCTTAAGGCCATGAAATCTGAGATAGGATCCATGTACGAGAACAAAGTGTGGACTTGCCCGATGATTGGCAAGCCATTGAGAATAAATGGATCTTCAAGAAGAAGACTGACGCTGATGGTAATATTAGTGTCCACAAAGTTTGACTTGTCGCAAAAGGTTTTCGACAAGTTCAAGGGGTTGACTACGACGAGACTTTCTCACCCGTAGCGATGCTTAAGTCTGTCCGAATCATGTTAGCAATTGTCGTATTTTGTGAAATTTGGCAAATGGACGTCAAAACTGCATTCCTTAATGGATTTCTTAAAGAAGAGTTGTATATGATGCAACCAGAAAGGTTTTGTCGATCCTAAAGGTGCTAACAAAGTGTACAAGCTCCAGCGACCCATCTATGGACTGGTACAAGCATCTCGGAGTTGGAATATACGCTTTGATAAGGTGATCAAAGCATATGGGTTTATACAGACTTATGGTGAAGCCTGTATTTACAAGAAAGTGAGTGGGAGCTATGTAGGATTTCCGATATTATATGTGGATGACATATTATTGATTGGAAATGATATAGAATTTATGAAGAGCATAAAAGGATACTTGAATAAGAATTTTTCAATGAAGGACCTCAGTGAAGCTGCTTACATAATGAGCATCAAGATCTATAGGGATAAATCGAGACGCTTAATGGGACTTTCACAAAGCACATACCTTGGCAAAGTTTTGAATAAGTTCAAAATAGATTAGTCAAAGAATGGGTTCTTGCCTGTGTTGCAAGGTGTGAAGTTGAGTAAGACTCAAAGCAAGACCATGGCAGAAGATAGAGAGAGAATGAAAGTCATTCCCTATGCCTCAGCCATAGGTTATATAAAGTATGCCATGCTGTGTACCTGACCTGTTGTGTACCTTGCCATAAGTTTGGCAAGGGGGTACAATAGTGATCCAGGAGTAGATCACTAGACAGCGGTCAAAATTATCCTTAGTTACCTAAGGAGACTAAGGAGATATCTCTCGGTTATGGAGATGATAAAGAGTTCGTTGTAAAGGGTTATGTCGATGCAAGCTTTGACACCGATTCAGATGACTCTGAGTCTCAATATGGATACATATTGAAAGTGGGAGCAATTAGCTAGAGTAGCTCCATGCAGAGCATTGTAGACATAGAAATTTGCAAAATACATACGGATCTCAATGTGGCAGACCCGTTGACTAAACTTCTCTCACAAGCAAAACATGATCACACCTCAGTACTCTTTTGATGTTAATCACATGGCGATGTGAACTAGATTATTGACTCTAGTAAACCCTTTGGTTGTTGGTCACATGGCGATGTGAACTATGGGTGTTAATCACATGACGATGTGAACTATTGGTGTTAAATCACATGGCGATGTGAACTAGATTATTGACTCTAGCGCAAGTGGGAGACTGAAAGAAATATGCCCTAGAGGCAATAATAAAGTTGTTATTTTATATTTCCTTATTCATGATAAATTTTTATTATTCACGCTAGAATTGTATTGATCGGAAACTTAAATACATGTGTGAATACATAAAAAATACCGTGTCCCTAGTAAGCCTCTACTAGACTAGCTCGGTGATCAAAGATGGTTAAGATTTCCTAACCATGGACATGAGTCGTCATTTGATAACGGGATCACATCATTAGGAGAATGATGTGATGGACAAGACCCATCCTTTAGCTTAGCATAATGATCGTTCAGTTTTATTGCTATTGCTTTCTTCGTGTCAAATACATATTCCTTCGACTATGAGATTATGCAACTCCCAGATATCGTAGGAGTACCTTATGTGCTATCAAACGTCACAACGTAACTGGGTGATCATAAAGATGCTCTACAGGTATCTCCGAAGGTGTTTGTTGAGTTGGCATAGATCAAGACTATGATTTGTCACTCCGAGTATCGGAGAGGTATCTCTAAGCCCTCTCGGTAATACACATCATAAGCTTGCAAGCAAATGACTAAGGAGTTGGTCACGAGGTGATGTATTACGGAACGTGTAAAGAGACTTGCCGGTAACGAGATTGAACTAGGTATAGAGATACCGACGATCGAATCTCGGGCAAGTAACATACCGATGGACAAAGGGAATTACGTATGTTGTCATAATGTTCGACCGATAAAGATCTTCGTAGAATATGTAGGAGCCAATATGGGCATCCCGGTTTGGCTATTGGTTATTGACCGGAGAGGTGTCTCGGTCATGTCTACATAGTTCTCGAACCCGTAGGGTCCGCACGCTTAACGTTCGTTGACCATATAATATTATATGAGTTATGTGATTTGGTGACCGAATGTTGTTCGGAGTCCCGCATGAGATCGCGGACATGATGAGGAGTCTCGAAATGGTCGAGAGGTAAATATTAATATATAGGATGATGGTATTCGGACACCGGAAGTGTTTCGGAGGGTACCGGGTACTTATCGGGTCACCGGAAAGGAGTTTCGGGCACCCCCGACAAAGATATGGGCCTTATGGGCCAAGTGAGGGAACACACCAGACCACAAGGGGCTGGTGCGCCCCTATAGAGGCCAACCCTATGAGGAGGAGAAGGAAAGATGGGAGGGAAAGGAAAGTGTGGAGTCGGACTCCCCCTTCCTTCCCTCTCCCCCTCTTTCCTTCCACCTTGTTGATACAAGGAAAGGGGGGGCGCAGGGCAAGGCAGGGTCCCTAGCGGCCGGCGGCCGGCCATAGGGCGCGCCTGGCTGCCTCCCCTCCCTTCCCACCTATATATATGGGGAGGGGGCGCCACACAAGCACACACAACATTGTCTTAGCCGTGTGCGGCGCCCCCGTCCACCGTTTACTCCCTCGGTCATATTTTCGTAGTGCTTAGGTGAAGCCCTGCGGAGATCACATCACCTTCACCATGTCGTCGTGCTACCGGAACTCATCTACTACCTCGCCGTCTTGCTAGATCAAGAAGGCGGAGGACGTCACCGAGCTGAACGTGTGCAGAACGCGGAGGTGCCGTGCGTTCGGTACTAGATCGGTTGGAGCGCGAAGAAAGTTCAACTACATCAACCGCATTGTGAAACGCTTTCGCTTACGGTCTACGAGGGTACGCAGACATACTCTCCCCCTCGTTGCTATGCCTCTCCATGCATAGATCTTTGCGTGTGCGTAGAATTTTTTTGTTTTCCATGCAACATTTCCCAATAGCTTCTGAGTAAATATGTCTATCGGTATTAGAGCATCTATAGCCGGGCACCCCAAACACACCTCAAACACTCGAGCAGGCCGCCCGGTCACTCACCAGTTACGGAATTTTGACCTAGTCGGGCGCCTCAAAGGGGCCTCAAACGCGCGGACTCACCGGCACCCCTAATATCCAGCCCAAGTATGGGGCAGATATGGGGGCGCCCGGGTGCGTCGGCCGACCCCGCTGCAGGTCGTAGCGGTCCCATCTACAGCGACTGAAGCTCCGTCCTCTCTCATCAGTGCACCCAAATTTTAGTCCCACATCACCTGGAGAGGCGGACGCCGACCGACTTAAATAGCCGCACCGATTCAAGGTGGCAAACTTCTCTGTGTTGTTGTGTAGGTCTATCAATTCTCGTTGCGTGAACGAGATAACTTGACACTAGACAACATTACATTGACGGATGATTGTTCGTGGAGTGTCAAGTTTGTCTCATTCATGTACGTTGGTACCCCTACTGCAGTGACAGTAGATTTTTAATTTTGTTCATCGATTTTTTTTTGACAAATTTTGATTCTATGGCAGTGACAGTAGATTTTTAATTTTGTTCATCGATTTCTTTTGACAAATTTTTATTCATAAAAACTAGTACGTACATGACTATTTGCCTAGTAAAGGAGATAGACACTGACTATGAATCTTCTATGCTTTCTATGTGATAAACATAGAAGATTCATAGTAACAATCTATCTTCTTTACAAAGGATCCAATGATGTCAGAAGGGATACTGCACAACCCGGCTATTTAAGCCGGTCGACTAGCTCGTCACACGGCGAGGTGGGACTAATATGGGTGTGAGTCTGAGCAATTTTCGGTGTGTTTTGACAGCTCAACCAGCCCATGACGGACGGGATGATCGTCGTGCATGTAATAGGTGTTTTGAAAATAGGGTATATGGTTGTAAATGATAAAATTTGAGGCCCGTCCGATCATTGTACGTGGGCGCATCCGGGCGTGTCCGCGGACGTTTGAGGGCCCAGATTTGCAGCCTGTGGGCTGCAGATGCTCTTAGAGTATCTACAACCGGACTTGGCAAATCTGACTCCTCATACGCTCGCGCACGGATGCGTCGGCGGACAGTGACATGTCACCCCTCAAAAAACGCATTCCACATCTGGATACCTCAAATTAGAAACCTCAAATCCATATTATTACATGTAACGCAGCGATCTTTGACGGGAGCTTCGTCCGGTTCCGCTCCCGCCCCCTGGCTCCGCCCTGGCCATGTCCGGCAGCTGGCTGCGCCCCTCAGAGTGTTGGTCTGGTTGCCGGCAAGTTAGGGTAGGGCATGGGACACGAGCAGGCTCACGGGACTCAAGGCGTCGCCGTATCCCATGCCCTACTCTTCCTCGTCGGAGACCGGAACACGAACGGTGCCAGTGGATGTCAGATCGTTGACGGATCCCTCCGGGGACGAGCCGCCGACGTCCACCACGATGCGGTTGCGGCGCCCGGACTGATGTGCCATACGGGGCGCCGGAGGATGCGACTCCGCCCCGCCGACGTCCGCCGCCGCGAGGGTTGTCGCCGTCTCCCGCGCCCGGCCTCATGGGACGATGGTGCGTCCCCAATATCGGTGCGCCACCGAAGGGGTTGCTCGTCCGCCAGCGCGTCCGGATGCCAGACGTACCGCACGACCTCCAGCGAGGCAGTTACGACCGGCCTAGCGCCGGATCCATGCGCCATTTGGACGGACGCAATGGATGCCCGACGGATGGAGTCCGAGCGCAGTTGTCCATGGCCTCCTCCCAGGCGCGGCGGAGCGCAAGCCGGACGACCATCTCCTCCTCGGGGCCGGGTGGGATGAGCTCAGAGTCGATGGATCTAGAGGTGAATGACTTGGATCCGCTGTCCGCCATGCCGAAGACGACCGCAAGGAGCCGAAGAGGAGCTTGGGTGATTGAGGGGAGTGGAGGGGAGGGGAGTGAAGTAGCTAGGGTTTGGTCCGGTGAACGGATGGGAAGAAATTTATGTGAGGTCGGGTGGGCCAGCGTGGATCGGGTCTGACTAGGCGGACGTGCTCGGCGCACCGGGCGCCCCATATCCGTCCCATTTAAGCTGGATATGAAGGGTGCCGGTCTGTCCGAGCATTTGAAGGGCCGTCTGGATCAAAAAATCGTGACCGGACAGTGACCGGCGGCCTGTCCGGACGTATGACACGGGTTTGAGGCGACAGCGACCGGCGGTAGATGCTCGTAGACATGCTCCTGAGCGAGTCTGTCTATCGGAGGAGTGGTGCACGACCGGGGCGAGAATATGCAGGCGGAGCAAACCTGCGGCCAAGCCAGAAGACGCAGAGGGTAGCCAGAAAAACCTATCCCTTCTCTCTCGTGCTCTTATTTTTAACGCCAGCGCACATCTTGATGTTCCCTGCGCCCTTTTCACGATTCGCCAGGCGCTGTTAAAATATGGTCCCGCTCGGTGTTCGAAGCGCGGAGTCCGACGATAAAAAATGGAGCAGTTCGTGGCCAGCTTGTCGCTTTGGACCTCTGTTTTTCCTCCCGTGGAGTACTTCGGTCGCCGTCCGTCCAAGTATTTCCAGCCCCAGGCCGGTTTTTTGTTCGCGCACGAGACATTCCTATTTTACAGACCGGCAAAAAATAACATTTTACTTTTTCCAACGAGCAGAAGCATTCTTCTTCACGGGTGACTTGCCACTCGAGCACTCCTTGACCAGCGCCACATCAAATCCAACGCGGAGACAGTGAAAGATACGGTGCCGTGCCGGGGCTCCGGATTAGATTGCTGCGGCTCTGACCTGACCCTTGCCGTATGAGGAGGAATATTCACCGCTACGCGCGCAGCCTACGACCCCTATCGGCTATCGCTGCTCTACCAGCAGCAGATTCTCTCCGTGTCTGCTTTGTTTCACCTCATTTGTGGCAATCTTGGGCGCCCCTTTTTCCGATTCCGTTATGGACGGACGGATGGATGGCTCGGGATTTGGCGGAAAGCGAAGGACGGGGAGCGGACACGTCACGGCCTCTTCCCCATGTCTTTCGCCTCACGGCGTACGAACGGTGCGCGATAGTTCCCCGATCGCGGGGGAGAAGAACGTCTCGCCGTCGCTTCGATCGGGTAGCGGTACGTACGGCGTGCATTTCACCACCCCAGGTAGGATTGATTTAAAAGCATCCCGGTTTCATATTCTTTTTTTTTTTCTGAGGGTCGGTTTCGTATTCGAATTGTGGATCGACGGCACGTGTTTCTTCATTGCACTATATGCAACCGATAAATGAAAATTTCACCGTGTGCATTGTATGGATAAAAACGTCCTAGAATTGATACTGGTGCTGAAACCACGTCATGCGATGCATCACACACGATGAGGCGAATCGGCCGACCAGAACCAGGAACCATTTGTCCGACCATTGGTCCATGTCGCGGTGCAGGCAGCGTGCATCCGAGCCATGCCGTGACTTTTATTTATTTGTACTAAATGACAATCTTGTAAACTTTGTCCTCTGATTGACCCCTCAAAAAACTTATTTTCAAGTCTAACCTCCACCAAAAATGTCAAACCGGTTGACGTTTTTAATACACGCTGTGACGCCAAATTATTCGGCGTAACTACATGTATTAAAAAGTGAAACAGTTGTTGCAATAAAAAATCAAACAATTTGGTGTTTTTGTTGGGGTTAGATTTCAAGACAAGTTTGAGTTTCCAGAAGGGTCATTTAGTACGGACGTCGAACGGTACCCGTGCCGGGCGTATGTATGGTGTACCTGTCCCCATACGGCCATGAACAATCGCCCGGCGCATGCACTGCATCTGCCACTCTCCATACCCCCATTGGCTCCTCACCAACTCGCTCGCCAGCAGTCTCACGCGCCCGTCTCCTCTCCTCCCAGCCGAGATGCAGGGGAGGCTGCCACAGCACAGCGCGGCGTCGGATAAAAGCAAGGGAACAAGGGATGGTCCAAACAAAGCTTGGGCCGCGCTGCCCTCTCGCCTAAATAAAACTCTCCCCCACGCACTCCCCCACTCACCACACCACACACCCCCAGCCACCAGCTCGCCCGCAAAGAGTGAGCTGAGGTCCAAGCCAGAGCGCGAGAGGAAGAAGCAGAGCTAGGGGGAGCGAGCTCGGAGGCGGCCAAGATGATCACGGGCACGGACTTCTACCACGTGATGACGGCGGTGGTGCCGCTGTACGTGGCCATGATCCTCGCCTACGGCTCCGTCAAGTGGTGGGGCATCTTCACGCCGGACCAGTGCTCGGGCATCAACCGCTTCGTCGCGCTCTTCGCCGTCCCGCTCCTCTCCTTCCACTTCATCTCCACCAACAACCCCTACACCATGAACCTGCGCTTCATCGCCGCCGACACGCTGCAGAAGCTCATGATGCTCGCCATGCTCACCGCCTGGAGCCACCTCTCCCGCCGCGGCAGCCTCGAGTGGACCATCACCCTCTTCTCCCTCTCCACGCTCCCCAACACGCTCGTCATGGGCATCCCGCTGCTCAAGGGCATGTACGGCGACTTCTCCGGCAGCCTCATGGTGCAGATCGTCGTGCTGCAGTGCATCATCTGGTACACCCTCATGCTCTTCATGTTCGAGTACCGCGGCGCCCGCATGCTCATCACTGAGCAGTTCCCCGACACCGCCGGCGCCATCGCCTCCATCGTCGTCGACCCCGACGTCGTGTCCCTCGACGGACGGAGCAACGCCATCGAGACGGAGGCTGAGGTCAAGGAGGACGGCAAGATTCACGTCACCGTCCGCCGCTCCAGCGCCTCCCGCTCCGACATCTACTCCAGGCGGTCCATGGGGTTCTCCAGCACCACGCCGCGCCCCAGCAACCTCACCAACGCCGAGATCTACTCGCTGCAGTCGTCGCGGAACCCCACGCCCAGGGGCTCCAGCTTCAACCACACCGACTTCTACTCCATGGTCGGCCGCAGCTCCAACTTCGGCGCCGCCGACGCGTACGGCGTCCGCACCGGCGCCACGCCGCGCCCGTCCAACTACGAGGAGGACGCGCCCAAGCCCAAGCACCCGGCGCCCGGGGCGGGGCACTACCCCGCGCCGAACCCGGCGGTGGCCGCGGCGCCCAAGGGGCCCAAGAAGCCGGCCGCGAACGGGCAGGCCAAGGGCGAGGACCTCCACATGTTCGTCTGGAGCTCCAGCGCGTCGCCGGTGTCGGACGTATTCGGCGGCGGCGCACCGGACTACAACGACGCGGCGGCCGCCAAGTCCCCCCGCAAAAGTAGCAATCCCTCTCACCAGTCACCGCGCACACGCTCGATTTGCTGCTGGTTTCGTGGGCTAATTTGTCCGCGCAATTCTTGCTTTCTTTATTGCCACCATTGCAGTGGACGGAGCCAAGGAGAGGGACGACTACAACGTGGAGCGAGACGACTTCAGCTTCGGGAACAGGGGCGCGCTGGAGCGGGACGCGGAGGCCGGCGACGAGAAGGCCATGACGGCGGACCCGAACAACAATGGGATGGGCGCGGGGCCGACGGCGATGCCGCCGACGAGCGTGATGACGCGGCTGATCCTGATCATGGTGTGGCGCAAGCTCATCCGCAACCCCAACACCTACTCCAGCCTCATCGGCCTCATCTGGTCGCTCGTCTGCTTCAGGTCCGTCCGTACGCGCTCCCTCCCTCCCTCGCTCGCTAACCAACCAATCCGGCAAAGGAGTGATCGGCATTAACCACGATTCTGACGCGCTTGTCTCGTTGCCGTCGCTGCAGGTGGAACTTCACGATGCCGGCAATCGTCCTGGGATCCATCTCCATCCTGTCGGATGCGGGGCTAGGAATGGCCATGTTCAGCCTCGGTCGGTGCCCGCTGCCTGGCTCGTTGTACTCCATGCTTCCTTCCTGCTGCTTCGTCCTATGCAACAGTGGGTTAGGTTCTTCTTGCTGACTCGATCCGGTGTCTTGCAGGTCTGTTCATGGCGCTGCAGCCGCGGATCATCGCGTGCGGGAACAAGGTGGCGACGTACGCCATGGCGGTGCGGTTCCTCGCCGGGCCGGCCGTGATGACCGCCGCCTCCTTCGCCGTGGGCCTCCGCGGCACGCTCCTGCACGTCGCCATCGTCCAGGTACTTGCTTTGGTTTCAACGATCGAGTCGAGTCGAGGGGGTGAAATGAAAAGCAGGGGATAAACAAGGAGCGGAAAGCCCTGGCGTGCCCGTGTCCCTTCTTTTTCCCGGCCCCCTCGTGCTCCTGCTTTCGCGCCACCAAAAGCCCCGCTTTTTCCGGCCCCCTTCCTCTAACCTTTTCCTCTCCGGCTCCGGCCGCACGACAGGCCGCGCTGCCCCAGGGCATTGTCCCCTTCGTCTTCGCCAAGGAGTACAGCGTGCACCCCGACATCCTCAGCACGGCGTAAGTACCACCATTCTCGCCGACAAGATGCTCCGGTCCGGCAGGATGCGATGCTCCCGAATTCACCATTTTCCGCTTGGCTTTGCAGGGTCATATTCGGCATGCTCATCGCCCTGCCCATCACGCTCGTCTACTACATCCTGCTCGGCCTGTGAGCGGGCGCCGCATGTAAAGATCCGTCGCTTCGCCACCGCAGGCTCAGGAGCGGCAGAGGAGGAGGAGGATGCGTGCTTGGAGCACGAGGGGGGCTCTTCATTTTTCCTTCCCTCTCTCTCTCTAGAGCAGCAGGATAATGGCGGTGCTCCTAGCTAGGTAGGACAATGGCGAGAGTCAGTCGACAACACGCAGAAGGGCTGGGGAAGAAGCAAGTGCAAGTACAAAGAAGATTGGACGGGGGACAGGGGTCGGGTTCAGGTCGCGGAATGGTTGGGTTCTGAAAGGGGTTTGCGAGTTTTGGTTGGCTGCGCTGACCTGACCCCTGTAAAATGGATGCCGTTCTGATAGTAACTGACCTTGATTGCGTTGTTCATTGATTTAATGGCATTTCTGACATGAGATCCAAGATGCTCCGGCTTCAATGCTCTGCGATTGCGATGGAATTCATCTCACTGTCGTGGATTTCATTTCTTACAAGTGTGCATCACGGAAGTAGTAGTACACACAGCGCCAAATCGTTATAGTAACAGTGATGAGCAGCTGGCATGGCTGTGCTTGATTAAGTTGAGGCCACAGGAACGCATGGGCGAGCCCGGCCATTCAAATCTGATATGACATGCTGCCGGCTACAGTTGTGTGCGGCCAATTAGTGTCCGGACGACTTAAGTTGCATGCGTGGAGACGCCACCATGAAAACAGGTACCGGTTCCATTTGTAATGAAGAAGGCTTTCCTCCAGTGAACGTATTAGAGCAACTCTAACAGAGTCGCCATAATCATTTGTTTGGCAACAATAAACGCAACCCACATATTTGGCACGTACTCTTATCCCTCCCTCCCCCACCCCCCCTAAAAAAACGGTTTTTGTGCAAACGGCATTCCCACCCTCCCTCTGGTCTTCTCGCCCGCATCACTGCCTCCCCTCCCTCGCCGTACTATCACATATGACCGCTTTCGGCCGTCCCCAGTCCGCAACAACGATGTCATGTACGTTGCCTCGACCTTCGCATCCCAGTCTGTCGGTTTGGAGTCGGATCCCACGACTTCAACGGCTGTTGCGCCTGCTGACCATCCAAAGGTCGCCTGACACCACCTCGTCCACCCTGAAGGCGACAACTTGAGCACGGAGGTGACAACCCTGTGCCACCACCCACAAGCGCTGACCACCCCCTGTCGGTGCCGCAATGCCCCGGAACAATGAGACAGAAGGAGGGCACGGGCCGCGCCCTAGCCCCTCGTCCCTTCGTACCGGCGACGGGCAAAACCCGGGTGCCTTCTCAGTATGACGTGGGACGAAAAACACCGATGAGGTAAAAAAACCTCATTCCCCTTGCATCAGGATTGATTCGATTGGATGCCAGGTGACAATAGGAAAATGTTGGCAAATGTGTAATCTTTGTGTTGCAGGGAGGATTTTGTGAATTTGGCGGGACGGGCGGTCAAGGAAGAACAGTTTCTCAATAGTATGATGGGTGATTCCGCCGAGACAAACGATTTCAATCTTGACGGTGCATATTGTTGTCGCATTTTGACCAATTGGATGCAGACGGTCAAGACACAAAATTGGATCAATTCCAACCACCCGGTTCATCGAGGAAGAAAGCATTTAGGGCCTCAAACTTCAACCAAGATGAGAATATTGCTCATGTGAGCATTTTGGCATGGCGTTCGGGACGCCATCAAGCTGCTCAGATGGCCTTGGTATCGTTCCGTACATCGCGGGGTCCTCTCCGATTAGGAGTCAAGACTGACCGACGACATGATGACCCAAAGTATAGGGGATCTATCGTAGCCTTTTCGATAGGTAAGAGTATCGAACCCAACGAGGAGTAGAAGGAATTGACAAGTAGTTTTCAGCAAGGTTTCACTTTAAATGTTGTAAAGATAGTTTGATGGATAGTATGATTGCAAGATAATTACTAACAAGATAAATGATAACAAAAGTAGTAGAGTGCATCAAGTGGCCCAATCCTTGTGTTTACTAAGAACAATCCAGTGGTGTTTCTTATAATAGCTAAAAACGCTCTAAGGACACACGGTGATGGTGTCCCGAATTAGGGGTCACTCACCACGTCGTCTCTCGGCTAGGTGGTCTGGCTGAGGACCCCATGTCGGTTCACCAGCGGGCCATATCAAGGCGGCCCATGGCGCATAGAAGGAATACTTACGAACACTTGGCGCATACACCAAAACTTGTATGTCATGTACAACATGATTACCTTATATGTAGCTCACATTGTTGTAACCCTAGGGCCCCAGGTATCTATATAAACCAGGGGGTAGGGCTCGTAGACGGCATCATCGATCTCGTGATAGATCAAACTGTACTTTGTATTCCACCCCAAATAAATACAACACAAGCAAGACGTAAGGTTTTATCTCCTCGGAGAGTCCGAACCAGGGTAAAAGCCCGTGTCTCTGTTACCATCATGTCAAGGCTACTAGCCCGGTACCCCCTACCCGAGATCTGTCAGAATTGACTCTGTCATTGGTAGCCCATACATGTCCGACTACGTAGTCGCAACAATTCGATGGTAATCAAGATTGACCATCAGATCGTTGCTGGCATCACCTTTGTGCCAGGCCAAACCTTTGTTTTCGGCAACGCCACCTTCCACGCCGACTCAGCCGGCCACCTAGGTCCACTAATAGGAAATACCTTATAGGTAGAGGATTAACAGTAGCGTGGGGTTAATGGCCAACGCTACTGTTATTCAGCAGTAGCGCGAGCCTGGTACCCGCGTTGCAGGTGGGAATTAGCCATAGTGCGGGCCTGCCAGACCAGCGCTACTACTATGTGGGCCCCGCCGTGTCCCCACAGGCTGGCCACAGCCTACCCAGATGCCCGTCCCCACTTAGCAGTAGCGCTGGCCTGGAAACTGCGCTACAACTAATGTGTTTAGCAGTAGCGTTGGGATGTGACCCGTGCTGCTGCTAAGCCAGCCTAATCCTTTACCGGTGCCCGTTGCTCACTCCCCCTCTCCACTCTTTCTACCCTCCTCACCTCTTGCGTGGTCGCCGCCATAGCTTCACTGCCGTCCTGCTCAGTAAGCCTCCTCCCCCTCGCCCTCCTCAACCCCCTGATACGTCCATTTTGCATCATGCTTTTATATTGATATTTATTGCATTATGGGCTGTTCTTACACATTATGTCACAATACTTATGCCTATTCTCTCTTATCCTACAAGGTTTCCATAAGGAGGGAGAATGCCGGCAGCTGGAATTCTGGGCTAGAAAAGGAGCAAATATTAGAGACCTATTCTTCACAACTCCAAAAGTCCTGAAACTCCATGGAAGTTATTTTTGGAAATAATAAAAAATATTGAGCAGAAGAAATACCAGAGGGGACCCATGTAACACCCCCAGTATCATGCTACAGTAATCTCATGCCTGATGATGCCATGTCATCATAATGAAGTTGCTAATCCTCACTTTGATTCAAAACCAATTCAAATTCAATTTTAAAATAAAGTCAAATAAATTATTTCTCCCAAACAGTAAAACAAAAATGTTCGTTGGGTTGCAAATATTCACTAACTAAATGTCATGAGTGATTCAACATCATTTGAGATAGCCAATTTCCCCTGGGAATTAAAGCAGTTCCAAATCAACATTTTTAATGCTTTTCCAATTGTGAAAAATCCAAATCAATTCAAACTCCTCCCAAACTTTTTGTGGCAGGTGCCAAATATTGTAATGTATTTATTTGGCCAAGTCCCACATTTTACAGAACTCCTTTTGGCAGCTCAAATATTGCATAGCATTTTTCTGTAAAAAGAAAAGAGCAAAAGAAAAGGAAAAAGACAAAAGCAAATTAAAAGGGGGGGCCCCCGGCCTAGCTGGGCCTCGAGCCAGCAAGTCGGCCCACCCCGCACTTCCCCTAGCCTATATGGCCCTATCCTCTCCCCGAAACCCTAGCTACTCACCCGATCCACCACTCCCCCCCGTTCCCCACTCCCTCCCACGATCTGGATCGGGGGCACGACCCCATGTGCTCGCCCCTCGCCCCCAACGCCCGCGTTGACCGCCATCGCCGACCCCGCTGCTGATCGTCGACGCCGGCGCCCCGCGGCCCACCTCGCCGGAGAACCCCCCTTGCCCGACGACCCGTCCTCCTCCCCGGACCCCTCCCACTCGACTGGTTCTGGATCGGGGAGGGGCTCGATCCCGTGCCTCCCATCGCCGCCGTGCTCCACCACCGACGCCGCCGCTCGGACCCCCCCATGCCGGACCGCCTCCTCGACCCCGCCCCGCCTCTCCATCGCCGGCGCCAACGCCTCACCGCCGCATCACCACGACCGTCCCCGACCTCTTCCTCGCCGCCTCACCTGGAGCCACGCCGCCCCCTTCCCTCCAACGTCGGTGAGGGCCTCGCCCCCTCCTCTCTCTGTCGCGAATGCACTCCGACGCCCGCTCCAGGTCACCGCCCGCCTGCGCCGCCCCCTCCCGCTCGCAGAGGCCTGCGCTCTCCCGTGCCCGGTTTCGGCCACTTCTGCATGCCATCGTCGTCGTGGGTTCCGGCAACCCACGCGTCGCCAGCCGCCGTGGACCGACGCGCGCCGTCACCCCTGACCCGTAGCCGCTCTCGGCTGACCAAAGGGTCACCGGAGTGGCGAGTCCGGCGACCCACCGCTGCCCTCTGTACCCATCGCCGGCGTGCCCCTGCGCGGGTCACTGCCAAGTGGGTCTGCCGGGTTAGCCACTAACCACCACCACTAACCAGGGCCTAACCCCCGCCCACTGACAGCCCATGCACGCACACTTTTTAACTTAATTAAAATAGGGTTAAAACCATGTTTAAATCTCTAGAGTATGACATGTGGGCCTCCCTGTTAATTAAACTGATTTTAAATAAATCTAGTAACTAACAGCCACTGACATGTGGGTCCCATTGGCCATGTTGACCAGTCAATGTTGACTTGCTCAACTGTTGACTGTGCTCCGCTGACTCAGCACCCCTGGCCCACTATCAGCCTCTGGGCTGAACAGCTGGGTACAGTTTTGGGTGCGCTTAGCTTTTTATCCTTTGTTTTCGAATTATTATTAATTCCAGGAATTTCACGAAAATGTTTTAAAATTCAAAAAATCATTTAAAATAATCCATAACTCCGATGAAAATGTTTTCTACATGAAAGTTGCTCAGAAAAATCCAACGAATCCGAATACGCGGTCCGTTCATCTGTCACATGCCCCTAGCATGCTGAACATGGAACATTCCCCCTTCGGTCATCTGTTTGATGCAGGTCCGGAACTAGGAATACATTCCCGGTTGAATTCCCCCTTCACCTTTATCGTGTAGCCATACGTTAGGTCACACCCGGCACAGCATATTGCCATGCTACGCTTTGTGATGCTACATTTGCTTTATATTTACTGTTTCTCCACCCTCTTCTCTTCGGTAGACCCCGTGGCGGCTGCCGATGCCGCTGTGATCGACTACGTCACCGACGACCCCTCCTTCTTGTCTGAGCAACCAGGCAAGCCCCCCCTTTGATCATCCCGATGTCGCCCATTCCATTCTCTCATGCTTGCATTAGATTTTGCTACTGTAATTGATTGCTCCTATTCTGATGCATAGCCTGCTTTTGTAACCTGCTTATTGTTACCTACCTGCTTATCCTAAACTGCTTAGTATAGGTTGGTTAGTGATCCATCAGTGACCCCCACCTTGTCCTTATTGCCCCTGCTTCATCATCGAAGACCCGATCAACGGGATCGAAGACCAGGCCCCGGCACCGCACATCACATTCCCCTTAGTTGCTCGACACTATTGGGTTACTATCGAGTGCCGAGGGTGAGACCTCTACAACACTTCTGATGTTAACCCTGTAGTGTAGCTATTCGGTCGTGGTCATCGAGGGTGATTCCACCTTAACCACTTCCGATACAACTCTGTCGTGCAACCCCTCAAGTGTGAACCTCGAGGGTGATTCCTCTTATGTTCACCTTGATGATTACATCGAGTGGAATTCACCGGGGGTGATTCCTCGGGTTTTCCCCTTGTTGTTTGGACACACAATTACTATGGTTACCATGACTTTACACTGAAGCATGTTACTAAAGACGGGTCGACCCTGAGGGGTACCCGCGCGAGCATAATTGCGAGTGATGTGGAGACGGGTTGACCTGGAGGGTGCCCGTGAGATAATTACGAGGCGTGACCGGGCATTCTTAGCCCTTGCCACAAGTCCTCGAGACGGGGCGACGGGGTCACATCTTTCTTGAGTCTCTGCTTGTTACCGCGCGTTCCTAATCCACTACGATTTGGATATTTGATCCGAGGGGCCTCTGGCCTGATAGCACTAACCATCACGTGGGCATAGTATGGGCGTTCTGCGTCGTATGCATCAGCCGAAGCTTAATAGACGTCAGCACTGAGCGGCGCGCGCCGGGTTGGACTGGTAAGCTCCTGTCTTTTTAAGGAGGTAGCTAGGTCTGCTCACCGGCCGCCCACGCAACGTGCAGGAGTTCCCGGGGCGATGGCCCATGACCCCTGGGGGCATAGGTTTAGTCCGGCGTGCTGGCCTCTCTATTAAGCCTAGGTCGGGTTGCGGCGTATTGTTTGGCCGAGGCCGGGCATGACCCAGGAAAGTGTGTCCGGCCGGAGTTAATCGAGCGTGGTGGGTAAGTTGGTGCACCCCTGCAGGGAAGAAAACATCTATCGATAGCCTGTCCTACGGTAACGGACACTTGGAGTTGTATCCCGATCGATACAACTAGAACTGGATACTTGTGATGAGTAATGGATTGTGATGATAACTGGATAGTATGGCTCTGGAATTGCTTTCTCGCAAGGAGTCGAGAAAGGATCTCTGGCCGAGGTTGATAACACTGCTACTACTTAATTATGCTACTCTACTCCCTCCTGTTGCTGCAAGATGGTGGTTTCCAGAAGATGCTAGTCTTCGATAGGACTAGGCCTTCTCTCTATTCTGGCATTTCTGCAGCCCAGTCCACATATACAACCTTCCTTTGATAATGTTGCATATGTAGTGTAGATCCTTGCTTGCGAGTACTTTGGATGAGTACTCACGGTTGCTTTGCTCCCCCTTTGCCCCTTTCTTCTTCTTTCCGGTTGATGCAACCAGATGTCGGAGCCCAGGAGCCAGATGCCACCGCCGATGCCTACTACTACGTGGAGACCGACGACGACCAGGAGTAGTTAGGAGGCTCCCAGGCAGGAGGCCGTGCCTCTTCGATCGTGTTGCTGTTGTGCCAGCCTTCTTAAGGCATCCCTGTTCAACTTATGTCTGTACTCGGATATTGTTGCTTCCGCTGACTCTTGTGTAATCGAGCTTATGTATTCGAGCCCTCGAGGCCCCTAGCTTGTAATATAAAGCTTGTATTATTTTAATTTGTGTCTAGAGTTGTGTTGTGATATCTTCCCGTGAGTCCTTGATCTTGATCGTACACATTTGCGTGTATGATTAGTGTACGATTGAATCGAGGGCGTCACAAGTTGGTATCAGAGCCGACTGCCTGTAGGTAGCCCCCTTTCCAACTCCTTGGCCGAAGTTGAGTCTAGTCACTGAAAAACTTTTACTAACATTGGCTGTGTGTCTTACGGGCCCACGTTGCCATCTGGTGGTATTAGGATCTTTTACTCCTCGTCTATACTCTGGGATTCTGATCTCTCTTCTATTCGAGTTAAACATTTTGCTAACTGTAACATTAGGATGTCATAACTACTTCCTCCCGGAGAGCCCCTTATTACAGATGATCGCCTGCTGCACCAGAAGATTCCGAAGATACTCTACGATGTTCTCTTGAGACTTTGTGCCTGTCGCTTTTGCAATTCCCTAGCACCGATATATCCTTATGGATAACTACGTACACTTGCCATTCATACAGTCATCCCCTGTTGCTCTTGTTATTACAAGATACCCGAAAGTATTCTCCGACTTTCGAGAATCCTTTTTCCGACTGCCTTGCAGCTCTTTTCCTCCTGAATAACCCTACAAAAAAATTCCTCACACTTATCGGGGATTCGTTCATCCCCAGTTGATCTTATGTCTCACAAAATTCTTCGAATGCAATTCGATCTCACAAAGATCCTCTGAAGCCTAGTGCTCCCGAAAGTCTTGTCTGCCTGCATTATGGTTAAATCCATATGTCTAGCAATATTCATTAACATCCTTTGTCCTTGTCATCCTGAGCCTATTGATTCTTTATGTTGCGATTTCTCGCAATAATCAGTCGAACCCTGAAATTTGACCTTCCGGCTCATACGTCATTCTAGACATGAGTTGGATCTCGGCCAATCATGTTGTAATGATTGTCCACCTAGTTCCCTTCAACTTGAATGTCGAATTATTCAGCTGTTTCTATAATCTGATGCCTTTGCATTCTTTCCCTCTTCTGATTGAGTACTGATACTCACATCAGATCCATTGAGGACCGCTGAATCCTTTGTTGGATTATTATCCAGCAATGTCCTTCATATTCAAAATCTCATGCGCTCTTCCCCTGATACATATTGCCTTCGGTAAATTGTATCCTCTGCTTATTGTCAACCATGCTCTGCTATTGAGCTGATGTTATATGCTCTGGAAGTTAGCGGTAGGTGTTCCTAAGATACCCCTACGGGTTAAACCTATGCCTTCCCTAATCCGTGTTAACTCAAAAGAGATGCGAGTCTTACTCTTCTGGTACTTAGCCAGACAAATCTTCTGCGCTACAATTTCTTCGAAAATGAGGAGTGAATGAAAGGTTATGCATTGAAGAAGTGGGAGTCGACCTTGAACTTTGTGTTCATGCCTATGGACACGATGTAGATCTTATCATGGAAGCTTCTCTCAAAATTAATTATCCCCATGGTATAAGATAATCTTATATTTGGATTTGATCCTTTGCAACCATGGTTCTGACCATGAGTGTTCCCCTTGATCCCATTTCTCGGACAAGTTAAAGTACTTGCCTTCTGCAGATCAATACATCTCCGCAACCTCTATTTTGATCTTCCTTCGATTATTACCCCCCGGTATCTCGAGGATATCAAAGGACCGTGTTGCTTCCTATGAGTCTTCATCTAGTATTGCTTCTCACCGATTTCATATTTCCCCTGGGTTCCGATTTATTAGTCACTCAAGAACACCGATAAGTGAATCGATCCCGCACCGAATCAATAACTCTAAGTAATTTTCGTTGCTTACGAGTTAAATAATCCTTCAAGTCATTCCTAGCCTGATCGGCTATATCATTATCGTGCTAAATTTTAACTGTGCTACCTGGTCCTTCTTCTCGAAACAGAATGTTCGACGATGAGCTAAGCCTATGTCGATCTTCCTCGTCATATCATTTCGCCTTGAACAGCAAGCTTGATTTCGAGTTTGTGTCGTACCCGTGGTTCCAATAACCTTTCGCTTCATCATTCCTTTGACTTGATGTCATCGATGATTGATTACATCTTCATGAAATCTCTCGACAAATGTGTCATGATCATCGTCAACATTTTGAGCTCTTCCAGCATATCAATCGAATTCATGATGAGAAATACCATCCTTGACCTTCGAAGATTTGGGTTATCATCGACAACATTCTTGCCTTCCCCCCAACAAAAACTTGTTCATATAAAATTTTGGAAACACATCTTTTTGACATGTCGATGGATTGCTGCTTAACCCATCGGCCACCTCCTCGTCTTTTCCCTGATAAAATTGCATGAGATGTTCTAGAAATTCCTGATGGATCCTTTGTGTTCCCAAGGTCCGACCTTACCTGATGACCATGCTAATGCTATCCCGAAGCATGGTTGTGGTAATCCGAACATCATTACGAACCTTGGAAGCGCAATGCTAACTCTTCTTGATCATTTATCCAAACATCGTTGCATGGGTAAACCTCATAAATTCCTTGCCCCTTTGTCTAACTGGTTTCATACTGGGAGCCCTATCATGTATATCATGCTATGCCTTTCCCTAGGAAAGAGATACTCTTGATACCCAGGTATAAACACAATTTTCCTTGCAATTGGTCTGTTTAATCTGATAATCACATTTTCCTTTCCATTGTTTTGTTTAACCTTTCTTGTAATCTAACTTGTCTGAGCAGAGATAATTCCCTGCTCAGGTAAACACCTCGGTGTACAAGCTCTGTCAGTAAGACCTTGTTACTGTTCTTGATGACATTCCGATAGCCACCGATGGACGAGAACTTTGCCTATTGGTCCGCCTCGTTCAACGAGCAGGAAAATAGTTCTCTTAGTCCCTTGCCCTTGGTACCAACGTTGTTATCAACATAACTGACAGGTTATCCTCTGACCTGCATTGCAATCATGACCGTGCAAAATGTTAGCCCTTCCTGCTTTTAACCCACATGGTGGGCCCATAACCCACAGATTCACAGGATCAAAACCTGACTCTCATGTATACCCCTGTTTCTATTTTTTTCTCACGCTTGGTTTCGTATGTAATTCACGAGCCACCTTCCGAGAGATCACCAATTCTGGTATCAGACAAAATACATATTCCCATCGCTCTGAAACCCATTCACACTCTGTTTCAGGCAACGAACGATTGCCTACCCGATTGAAGCTTCTTATTGCACCTCACCTTGCTCTCGATGACTTTCTTGAATTTCAACTCGAGAGATGCCTCTATGCCACGTTCACTGACATAGTCCCTACGTACCTATATTGTGTTGAGCTTCGTCCTTCCCGAGTCTTTCCCCTTACTCCACCTCTTAAATCTCGGGACGAGATTTCTTGTAGTGGAGGATATTTGTAACACCCCCAGTATCATGCTACAGTAATCTCATGCCTGATGATGCCATGTCATCATAATGAAGTTGCTAATCCTCATTTGATTCAAAACCAATTCAAATTCAATTTTAAAATAAAGTCAAATAAATTATTTCTCCCAAACAGTAAAACAAAAATGTTCGTTGGGTTGCAAATATTCACTAACTAAATGTCATGAGTGATTCAACATCATTTGAGATAGCCAATTTCCCCGGGAATTAAGCAGTTCCAAATCAGCATTTTTAATGCTTTTCCATTTGTGAAAAATCCAAATCAATTCAAACTCATCCCAAACTTTTTGTGGCAGGTGCCAAATGTTGTAATGTATTTATTTGGCCAAGTCCCACATTTTACAGAACTCCTTTTGGCAGCTCAAATATTGCATAGCATTTTTTCTGTAAAAAGAAAAGAGCAAAAGAAAAGGAAAAAGACAAAAGCAAATTAAAAGGGGAGCCCCCCCGGCCTAGCTGGGCCTCGAGCCAGCCAGTCGGCCCACCCCGCACTTCCCCTGGCCTATATGGCCCTATCCTCTCCCCGAAACCCTAGCTACTCACCCGATCCACCACTCCCCCCCGTTCCCCACTCCCTCCCACGATCTGGATCGGGGGCACGACCCCATCGTGCTCGCCCCTCGCCCCCGACGCCCGCGTTGACCGCCATCGCCGACCCCGCCGCTGATCCTCGACGCCGGCGCCCCGCGGCCCACCTCGCCGGAGAACCCCCCCCTTGCCCGATGACCCGTCCTCCTCCCCGGACCCCTCCCACTCGACTGGTTCTGGATCAGGGAGGGGCTCGATCCCGCGCCTCCCATCGCCGCCGTGCTCCACCACCGACGCCGCCGCTCGAACCCCCCATGCTGGACCGCCTCCTCGACCCCGCCCCGCCTCTCCATCGCCGGCGCCAACGCCTCACCGCCGCATCACCACGACCGTCCCCGACCTCTTCCTCGCCGCCTCACCTGGAGCCACGCCGCCCCCTTCCCTCCAACGTCGGTGAGGGCCTCGCCCCCTCCTCTCTCTGTCGCGAACACACTCCGACGCCCGCTCCAGGTCACCGCCCGCCTGCGCCGCCCTCTCCCGCTCGCAGAGGCCTGCGCTCTCCCGTGCCCGGTTTCGGCCACTTCTGCATGCCATCGTCGTCGTGGGTTCCGGCAACCCACGCGTCGCCAGCCGCCGTGGACCGACGCGCGCCGTCACCCCTGACCCGTAGCCGCTCTCGGCTGACCAAAGGGTCACCGGAGCGGCGAGTCCGGCGACCCACCGCCGCCCTCTGTACCCATCACCGGCGTGCCCCTGCGCGGGTCACTGCCAAGTGGGCCTGCCGGGTTAGCCACTAACCACCACCACTAACCAGGGCCTAACCCCCGCCCATTGACAGCCCGTGCCCGCACACTTTTTAACTTAATTAAAATAGGGTTAAAACCATGTTTAAATCTCTAGAGTATGACATGTGGGCCTCCCTGTTAATTAAACTAATTTTAAATAAATCTAGTAACTAACAGCCACTGACATGTGGGTCCCATTGGCCATGTTGACCAGTCAATGTTGACTTGCTCAACTGTTCACTGTGCTCCACTGGCTCAGCACCCCTGGCCCACTGTCAGCCTCTGGGCTGAATAGCTAGGTACAGTTTTGGGTGCGCTTAGCTTTTTATCCTTTGTTTTCGAATTATTATTAATTCCAGGAATTTCAGGAAAATGTTTTAAACTTCAAAAAATCATTTAAAATAATCCATAACTCCGATGAAAATGTTTTCTACATGAAAGTTGCTTAGAAAAATCCAACTAATCCGAATATGTGGTCCGTTCATCTTTCACATGCCCCTAGCATGCTGAACATGGAACATTCCCCCTTCGGTCATCTGTTTGATACAGGTCCGGAACCGGGAATACATTCCCGGTTGAATTCCCCCTTCACCTTTATCGTGTAGCCATACGTTAGGTCACACCCGGCACATCATATTGCCATGCTATGCTTTGTGATGCTACGTTTGCTTTATATTTACCGTTTCTCCCCCCTCTTCTATTCGGTAGACCCCGTGGCGGCTGCCGATGCCGCTGTGATCGACTACGTCACCGACGACCCCTCCTTCTTGTCTGAGCAACCAGGCAAGCCCCCTCCTTTGATCATCCCGATATCGCCCATTTCATTCTCTCATGCTTGCATTAGATTTTGCTATTGTAATTGATTGCTCCTATTCTGATGCATAGCCTGCTTTTGTAACCTGCTTATTGTTACCTACCTGCTTATCCTAAACTGCTTAGTATAGGTTGGTTAGTGATCCATCAGTGACCCCCCACCTTGTCCTTGTTGCCCCTGCTTCATCATCGAAGACCCGATCAATGCGATCGAAGACCAGTCACCGCACATCACTTTCCCCTTAGTTGCTCGACACTATTGGGTTACTATCGAGTGCCGAGGGTGAGACCTCTACAACACTTCTGATGTTAACCCTGTAGTGTAGCTATTCGGTCGTGGTCATCGAGGGTGATTCCGCCTTAACCACTTCTGATACGACTCTGTCGTGCAACCCCTCAAGTGTGAACCTCGGGGGTGATTCCTCTTACGTTCACCTTGATGATTACATCGAGTGGAATTCACCGGGGGTGATTCCTCGGGTTTTCCCCTTGATGTTTGGACACACAGTTACTATGGTTACCATGACTTTACACTGAACCATGTTACTAAAGACGGGTCGACCCTGAGGGGTACCCGCGCGAGCATACTTGCGAGTGATGTGGAGACGGGTTGACCTGGAGGGTGCCCACGAGATAATTACGAGGCGTGGCCGGGCATTCTTAGCCCTTGCCGCAAGTCCTCGAGACGGGGCGACGGGGTCACATCTTTCGTGTGTCTCTGCTTGTTACCGCGCGTTCCTAATCCACTACGATTTGGATATTTGGTCCGAGGGGCCTCTGGCTTGATAGCACTAACCATCACGTGGGTATAGTATGGGCGTTCTGCGTCGTATGCATCAGCCAAAGCTTAATAGACGTCAGCGATTGAGCGGCGCGCCGGGTTGGACTGGTAAGCTCCTGTCTTTTTAAGGAGGTAGCTAGGTCTGCTCACCGGCAGCCCACGCAACGTGCAGGAGTTCCCGGGGCGATGGCTCATGACCCCTGGGGGCATAGGTTTAGTCCGGCGTGCTGGCCTCTCTATTAAGCCGAGGTCGGGTTGCGGCGTATTGTTTGGCCGAGGCCGGGCATGACCCAGGAAAGTGTGTCCGGCCAGAGTTAATCGAGTGTGGTGGGTAAGTTGGTGCACCCCTGCAGGGAAGAAAACATCTATCGATAGTCTGTCCTACGGTAACGGACACTTGGAGTTGTATCTCGATCGATACAACTAGAACTGGATACTTGTGATGAGTAATGGATTGTGATGATAACTGGATAGTATGGCTCTGGGATTGCTTTCTCGAAGGGAGTCGAGAAAGGATCTCTGGCCGAGGTTGATAACACTACTACTACTTAATTATGCTACTCTACTCCCTCCTGTTGCTGCAAGATGGTGGTTTCCAGAAGATGCTAGTCTTCGATAGGACTAGGCCTTCTCTCTATTCTGGCATTTCTGCAGCCCAGTCCACATATACAACCTTCCTTTGATAATGTTGCATATGTAGTGTAGATCCTTGCTTGCGAGTACTTTGGATGAGTACTCACGATTGCTTTGCTCCCCCTTTGCCCCTTTCTTCTTCTTTTCGGTTGATGCAACCAGATGTCGGAGCCCAGGAGCCAGATGCCACCGCCGATGCCTACTACTACGTGGAGACCGACGACGACCAGGAGTAGTTAGGAGGCTCCCAGGCAGGAGGCCGTGCCTCTTCGATCGTGTTGCTGTTGTGCTAGCCTTCTTAAGGCATCCCTATTCAACTTATGTCTGTACTCAGATATTGTTGCTTCCGCTGACTCTTGTGTAATCGAGCTTATGTATTCGAGCCCTCGAGGCCCCTAGCTTGTAATATAAAGCTTGTATTATTTTAATTTGTGTCTAGATTTGTGTTGTGATATCTTCCTGTGAGTCCTTGATCTTGATCGTACACATTTGCGTGTATGATTACTGTACGATTGAATCGAGGGCGTCACAACCCACACCCTGGGCACGAGGGTGGGGGCGCGCCCTACCCCCTGGGCGCGCCCCCCTGCCTCGTGGGCCCCCTGGTGGCCCTCTGGTGGCCATCTTCTGCTATATGAAGTCTTTCGTCCGAAGAAAAATCATAAGCAATCTTTCGGGACGAGACTCCGCCGCCACAAGGCGGAACCAATCTAGGGCTCTTGCGAAGCTGTTCTGCCGGGGACACTTCCCTCCGGGAGGGGGAAATCCTCGCCATCGTCATCACCAACGCTCCTCTCATCGGGAGGGGGCCAATCTCCATCAACATCTTCACCAGCACCATCTCCTCACAAACTCTAGTTCATCTCTGGTATCCAATTCTTGTCTCTAAGTCCGGGATTGGTACCTATAGGTTGCTAGTAGTGTTGATTACTCCTTGTAGTTGATGCTAGTTGGTTTATTTGGTGGAAGATCATATGTTCATATCCTATATGCATATTAATACCCCTCTGATTATGAACATGAATATGCTTTGTGAGTATTTACGTTTGTTCCCGAGGACATGGGAGAAGTCTTGCTATTAGTAGTCATGTGAATTTGGTATTCGTTCGATATTTTGATGAGATGTATGTTGTCTCTCCTCTAGTGGTGTCATGTGAACGTCGACTACATGACACTTCACCATTATTTGGGCCTAGAGGAAGGCATTGGGAAGTAATAAGTAGATGATGGGTTGCTAGAGTGACAGAAGCTTAAGCCCTAGTTTATGCATTGCTTCGTAAGGGGCTGATTTGGATCCATATGTTTCATGATATGGTTAGGTTTACCTTAATACTTTTTTGTAGTTGCGGATGCTTGCAATAGGAGTTAATCATAAGTGGGATGCTTGTCCAAGTAAGGGAAGCACCCAAGCACCGGTCCACCCACATATCAAATTATCGAAGTACCGAACGCGAATCATATGAACGTGATGAAAACTAGCTTGACGATAATTCCCATGTGTCCTCGGGAGCGCTTTCCTCCATATAAGAGTTTGTCCAGGCTTGTCCTTTGCTACAAAAAGGATTGGGCCACCTTGCTGCACTTTAATTACTTTTGTTACTTGTTGCTCATTACAAATTATCTTATCACAAAACTATCTGTTACCTATAATTTCAGTGCTTGCAGAGAATACCTTGCTGAAAATCTCTTATCATTTCCTTCTGCTCCTCATTGGGTTCGACACTCTTACTTATCGAAAGGACTATGATAGTTCCCCTATACTTGTGGGTCATCAAGACTCTTTTCTGGCGCCGTTGACGGGGAGTGAAGCGCCTTTGGTAGGTGGAATTTGGTAAGGAAAATTTATATAGTGTGCTGAAATTTACTGTCACTTGTTACTATGGAAAGTAATCCTTTGAGGGGCTTGTTCGGGGTATCTTCACCCCGTCCAGTAGAGCAAAGAGTTGCTCCTCAACCTACTAAACCTACTGAAAATGAAAATGTCTACTTTGAAATTCCTTCGGGTATGATAGAAAAACTGCTAGCTAATCCTTTTGCAGGAGACGGAACATTACATCCTGATGAGCACCTAATATATGTGGATGAAGTTTGTGGATTATTTAAGCTTGCAGGTATGCCCGATGATGTTATCAAGAAGAAGGTCTTCCCTTTATCTTTGAAGGGAGATGCATTGACATGGTATAGGCTATGTGATGATATGGGATCATGGAACTACAAGCGATTGAAATTGGAATTTCATCAGAAGTTTTATCCTATGCATCTTGTTCATTGTGATCATAATTATATATATAATTTTTGGCCTCACGAAGGAGAAAGCATCGCTCAAGCTTGGGGGAGGCTTTAGTCAATGTTATATTCATGCCCCAATCATGAGCTCTCAAGAGAAATGATTATTCAAATTTTTTATGCTCGGCTTTCTGACAACAATCGCACCATGCTCGATACTTCTTGTACTGGGTCTTTTATGATGAAGACTATTGAATTCAAATGGGATTTATTAGAAAGAATTAAACGCAACTCTGAAGATTGGGATCTCGACGAAGGTAAAGAGTCAGGTATAACACCTAAGTTGATTGTGTTAAATCTTTTATGGATACCGGTGTTTTCCGTAAATTTAGCACTAAATAGGACTTGACTCTGAGATAGTAGCTTCTTTTTGTGAATCTTTTGCTGCTCTCGTTGATCTCCCTAAGGAGAAGTGGTTTAAATATCATTCTCCCATAGAAGTAAAAGTAGTTGCACCTATTAAAGTTGAAGAAAAGACTATGACTTATAATGATCCTATTGTTCCTACTGCTTATGTTGAGAAACCACCTTTCCCTGTTAGAATAAAGGATCATGCTAAAGCTTCAACTGTGGTTCGTAAGAGCAATATTAGAACTTATACACCTCCTGAGCAAGTTAAAGTTGAACCTAATATTGCTATTGTTAAAGATCTCTTGGCTGATAATATTGATGGGCATGTTATTTATTTCTGTGATGAGACTGCTAGAATTGCTAAACCTTGTGCTAAAGATAAACACAGACCTGTGGTAGGCATGCATGTTATTTCTGTTAAAATAGGAGATCATTATTATCATGGCTTGTGTGATATGGGTGCTAGTGCTAGTGCAATACCTATTGATTTATACAAAGAAATTATGCATGATATTGCACCCGCTGAGTTAGAGGAAATTGATGTTACCATTAAGCTTGCCAATAGAGATACTATATCACCAATTGGAATTGTTAGAGATGTTGAAGTCTTGTGTGGGAAAACTAAATATCCTGCTGATTTTCTTGTTCTTGGTTCTCCACAAGATAGCTTTTGTCCCATTATATTTGGTAGACCCTTCTTAAACACTGTTAATGCTAAGATAGACTGCGAAAAGGATGTTGTTACTATTGGTTTAGGTGATATGTCTCATGAGTTTAACTTTTCTAAATTTCTAGACAACACCGTGAAGAGGAATTGCCTAGTAAATATGAAATTATTGGTCTTGCTTCTATTGCCGTGCCTCCTAGTGATCCTTTAGAACAATATTTGCTAGACCAGGAAAATGATATGTTTATGAATGAAAGAAGGGAAATAGATGAAGTGTTCTTTAAACAGGGACCTATTCTGAATCACAACTTGCCTGTTGAAATTTTAGGGGATCCTCCTCCACCCAAGGGTGATCCCGTGTTTGAGCTTAAACCATTGCCTGATACTCTTAAATATGCTTATCTCGATGAAAAGAAGATATATCCTGTTATTATTAGTGCTAACCTTTCAGAGAAGGAGGAAGAAAAATTATTGAAAACTCTGAAGAAGCACCGTGCTACTATTGGATATACTCTTGATGATCTTAAGGGCATTAGTCCCACTCTATGCCAACACAAAATAAATTTGGAGAAAGATGCCAAACCAGTTATTGATTACCAACGATGGTTAAATCCTAAGATGAAAGAAGTGGTAAGAAAGGAGATATTAAAGCTCCTTGAGGCAGGTATAATTTATCCCGTTGCTGATAGTCAGTGGGTAAGTCCTGTCCATTGTGTCCCTAAGAAGGGAGGTATTACTGTCGTTCCTAATGATAAAGATGAATTGATTCCTCAAAGAATTATTACAGGTTATAGGATGGTAATTGATTTCCGCAAATTAAATAAAGCTACTAAAAAAGAGCATTACCCCTTGCCATTCATTGATCAAATGCTATAAAGATTATCCAAACACACACATTTTTGCTTTCTAGATGGTTACTTTGGTTTCTCTCAAATACCTGTGTCAGCTGATGATCAAGCAAAGACCACTTTTACTTGCCCTTCGGGTACTTTTGCTTATATACGTATGCCTTTTGGTTTATGTAATGCACCTGCTACCTTTCAAAGATGCATGATGGCTATATTCTCTGATTTTTGTGAAAAGATTTGTGAGGTTTTCATGGACGATTTCTCTGTCTATGGATCCTCTTTGATGATTGCTTGAGCAACCTTGATCGAGTTTTGCAGAGATGTGAAGAAACTAATCTTGTCTTGAATTGGGAGAAGTGCCACTTTATGGTTAATGAAGGTATTGTCTTGGGGCATAAAATTTCTGAAAGAGGTATTGAAGTTGATAAAGCCAAGGTTGATGCTATTGAAAAGATGCCATGTCCCAAGGACATCAAAGGTATAAGAAGTTTCCTTGGTCATGCCGGTTTTTATAGGAGGTTCATTAAGGACTTCTCAAAATTTCTCGGCCTCTGACTAATCTATTACAAAAAGATATACCATTTGTCTTTGATGATGATTGTGTAGAAGCATTTGAAATACTTAAGAAAGCATTGATTTCTGCACCTATTGTTCAGCCACCTGATTGGAATTTACCCTTTGAAATTATGTGTGATGCTAGTGATTATGCTGTAGGTGCTGTTCTAGGGCAAAGAGTTGATAAGAAATTAAATGTTATTCAATATGCTAGTAAAACTCTAGACAGTGCTCAGAGAAATTATGCTACTACTGAAAAAGAATTCTTAGCAGTTGTATTTGCTTGTGATAAGTTCAGACCTTATATTGTTGATTCTAAAGTAACTATTCACACGGATCATGCTGCTATTAAATATCTTATGGAAAAGAAAGATGCTAAACCTAGACTTATTAGATGGGTTCTCTTGCTACAAGAATTTGATTTGCATATTATTGATAGAAAGGGAGCTGAGAACCCCGTTGCAGACAACTTGTCTAGGTTAGAAAATGTTCTTGATGACCCACTATCTATTGATGATAGCTTTCCTCATGACCAATTAAATGTCATAAATGCTTCTCATACTGCTCCATGGTATGATGATTATGCTAATTACATTGTTCCTAAATTTAAACCAGCTAGTTTCACATACCAGCAAAAGAAAAAGTTTTTCTATGATTTGAGACATTACTTTTGGGATGACCCACATCTTTATAAAGAAGGAGTAGATGGTGTTATTAGACGTTGTGTACCTGAGCATGAACAGGAACAGATCCTACGCAAGTGTCACTCCGAGGCTTATGGAGGACACCACGCTGGAGATAGAACTGCACATAAGGTATTGCAATCCGGTTTTTATTGGCCTACTCTCTTCAAGGATGCCCGTAAGTTTGTCTTATCTTGTGATGAATGTCAAAGGATTGGTAATATTAGTAGACGTCAAGAAATGCCTATGAATTATTCACTTGTTATTGAACCATTTGATGTTTGGGGCTTTGATTATATTGAACCGTTTTCTGCCTCTAATGGATATACACATATTTTAGTTGCTGTTGATTACGTTACTAAGTGGGCAGAAGCTATTCCAACTAGTAGTGCTGATCATAACACCTCTATTAAGATGCTTAAAGAAGTTATTTTTCCGAGGTTTGGAGTCCCTAGATATTTAATGACTGATGGTGGTTCACTGGTTCACATTTTATTCATGGTGCCTTCCGTAAAATGCTTGCCAAGTATGATGTTAATCATAGAATTGCATCTCCTTATCACCCACAGTCTAGTGGTCAAGTAGAATCGAGTAATAGAGAACTCAAATTAATTTTGCAAAAGACTGTTAATAGATCTAGAAAGAACTGGTCCAAGAAACTTGATGATGCATTATGGGCCTATAGAACTGCATATAAAAATCCTATGGGCATGTCTCCGTATAAAATGGTTTATGGAAAAGCATATCACTTACCTCTCGAACTAGAACATAAGGCATATTGGGCTATTAAAGATCTCAATTATGATTTCAAACTTGTCGGTGAGAAGTGGTTATTTGACATAAGCTCACTTGATGAATGGAGAACCCAAGCCTATGAGAATGCCAAACTGTTTAAAGAAAAAGTTAAAAGATGGCATGACAAAAGGATACAAAAGCGTGGGTTTAATGTAGGTGATTATGTATTGTTATAAAACTCTCGTTTAAGATTTTTTGCAGGAAAACTTCTCTCTAAATGGGAAGGTCCTTACGTTATCGAGGAGGTCTATCGTTCCGGTGCCATAAAAATCAACAACTTCGAAGGCACAAATCCGAAGGTAGTGAACGGTCAAAGAATTAAACATTATATCTCAGGTAATCCTATAAATGTTGAAACCAATGTTGTTGAAACTGTAACCCCGGAGGAATACATAAGGGACACTTTCCAGAACGTTTCAGACACCGAAAAGGAATAGGTATGTGGTACTGCAAGTAAACCGACTCCAAAACAGTTCCAATGGCAATTTTTCTCCGTTTTGGAATATTTAGAAAAATAGAAAAATAAGAAGCAGTCTGGGAAGGACACGAGGTCTCCACGAGGGTGGAGGGCGCGCTCTACCCCCTGGGTGCGCCTCCTGCCTCGTGGGCACCTCGTGCGCTCTCCGGACTTTGTTTTCTTGCACGATACGTATTTTGGTCGGTAAAAATTCATTATATAATCTCCCGAAGGTTTTGACCGCCGTATCACGCAATTATCCTCTGTTTTCGTTTCGAGCTGTTTCTGCCGCAGATTAGAGCAAGATATCTTCTCAAGAGTCGGTCGGGGAGAGTCTGGTGTCTCATCCGACACCGGAACTAAGAACAAACAGCGATGCTGACCACTTTGGGCTAGCAACAGAGGAAGAGATGGAAGCTGACTTGAAAAGGATAGATGCCATGGAGGAGGATCAAGAAGTCACTTCTCGTTTCCGGGCAGGATTCATGATGGGGGAACTACAGAGCTCAGCTATCCCAAACTCGGTCATCCCCTCCAATGTTAAATTTCTCTCTTATGAAAATATGAAAAAGAGAATTACTTGTTCTCCCGCAGCTATGCAACATCCATGGGTGCAAGGAGCCTTAACCGTCACGGGTAAGCTCTGTAAGGAAATAATGGATCTTAAGCGGCAAGTCAACAAGCTCGAGGAGGAGAATCGTATCCTGAGGGGCATCATCGCCAAGAATATCACATCACCATCCCTAAAGAAGGAGACATAATCATATGGGTATGTGCACTCCCCTTGGCAACTGCCAAGCTTGGGGGAGGTGCCCCGATATCGTATCACCATCACACTCCCATCTTTACCGTTTTTCTTAGTTCGATCCTTTTAGTAGTATCTTGATCTAGTAGAATAAAGTTTTTAGTATGATTTAGTTTTGAGTTTTGCTTTATGATCCCTTTATGTAATCGAGTCCGTGAGCTATATAATAAAGATTAGTGTTGAGTCAAGGGCTTGATTATTTTGCTATGATCTTGAGGGAATAAAAGAAAAAGAAAGAATAAAAAGAAACAAAGAGATCATATTGATTTTATGGAGAGTAATGACTTCACATAGAAAGAGTATGATGATTAAAAGTTGTTGAGAGTGGACAAACATAGCTTTGGTCATCATTGCAATTAATAGGAAGTAATAAAGAAAGAGAGGTTTCACATATAAATATACTATCTTGGACATCTTTTATGATTGTGAGCACTCATTAAAATATGACATGCTAAAGAGTTGACATTGGACAAGGAAGACAATGTAATGGGTTATGTTTTCTTATATCTGAAATAAAGTATATTGTCATGGATCATCCAACATGTTGAGCTTGCCTTTCTCCCTCATGCTAGCCAATTCTTAGCACCAAGTAGAGATACTACTTGTGCTTCCAAATACCCTTAAACCCAGTTTTGCCATGAGAGTCCACCATATCTACCTATGGATTGAGTAAGATCCCTCAAGTAAGTTGTCATCGGTGCAAGCAATAAAAATTGCTCTCTAAATATGTATGGTTATTAGTGTGGGAGAAAATAAGCTTTATACGATCTTGTGATGTGGAAGAAATAAAAGCGACGGACTGCATAATAAAGGTCCATATCACAAGTGGCAATATAAAGTGACGTTCTTTTGCATTAAGATTTCGTGCATCCAATCATAAAAGCGCATGGCGACCTCTACTTCCCTCTGCGAAGGGCCTATCTTTTACTTTTACCTCTTACCCTTATGCAAGAGTCATGGTGATCTTCACCTTTCCTTTTTACATTTTATCCTTTGGCAAGCACAGTGTGTTGGAAAGATCCTGATATATATATATATATCCAATTGGATGTAAGTTAGCATGAACTATTATTGTTGACATTACCCTTGAGGTAAAAGGTTGGGAGCGAAACAATAAGCCCCTATCTTTCTCTGTGTCCGATTAAAACTCCGTAACCACAAGTATTGCGTGAGTGTTAGCAATTGTGAAAGACTAAATGATAGTTGAGTATGTGGACTTGCTGAAAAGCTCTGACATAGACTCTTTCTGATGTTATGATAAATTGCAATTGCTTCAATGACTGAGATTATAGTTTGTTAGTTCTCAATAAAGTTTCTGATTCATACTTGACATTGTGAATAGATTATTACTTGAGCATAAGAGATCATATGACAAAATATATATGTTGCTATTATAAGAATGATCATGATGCCCTCATGTCCGTATTTTATTTTATCGACACCTCTACCTCTAAACATGTGGACATATTTATCGTTATCGGCTTCCGCTTGAGGACAAGCGAGGTCTAAGCTTGGGGGAGTTGATACGTCCATTTTGCATCATGCTTTTATATCGATATTTATTGCATTATGGGCTGTTATTACACTTTATGTCACAATACTTATGCCTATTCTCTCTTATTCTACAAGGTTTACATAAGGAGGGAGAATGCCGGCAGCTGGAATTCTGGGCTGGAAAAGGAGCAAATATTAGAGACCTATTCTGCACAACTCCAAAAGTCCTGAAACTCCACGGAAGTTATTTTTGGAAATAATAAAAAATATTGAGCGGAAGAAATACCAGAGGGGACCCACACCCTGGGCACGAGGGTGGGGGGCGCGCCCCCTGCCTCGTGGGCCCCCCTGGTGGCCATCTTATGCTATATGAAGTCTTTCGTTCGAAGAAAAATCACAAGCAAGCTTTCAGGACGAGACTCCGCCGCCACGAGGTGGAACCTTGGCGGAACCAATCTAGGGCTCTGGCGGAGCTGTTCTGCCGGGGACACTTCCCTCCGGGAGGGGAAAATCATCGCCATCGTCATCACCAACGCTCCTCTCATCGGGAGGGGGCCAATCTCCATCAACATCTTCACCAGCACCATCTCCTCTCAAACCCTAGTTCATCTCTTGTATCCAATTCTTGTCTCTAAGTCCGGGATTGGTACCTGTAGGTTGCTAGTAGTGTAGATTACTCCTTGTAGTTGATGCTAGTTGGTTTATTTGGTGGAAGATCATATGTTCAGATCCTATATGCATATTATTACCCCTCTGATTATGAACATGAATATGCTTTGTGAGTAGTTACGTTTGTTCCTGAGGACATGGGAGAAGTCTTGCTATTAGTAGTCATGTGAATTTGGTATTCGTTCGATATTTTGATGAGATGTATGTTGGCTCTCCTCTAGTGGTGTCATGTGAACGTCGACTACATGACACTTCACCATTATTTAGGCCTAGAGGAAGGCATTGGGAAGTAATAAGTAGATGATGGGTTGCTAGAGTGGCAGAAGCTTAAACCCTAGTTTATGTGTTGCTTCGTAAGGGGCTGATTTGGATCCATATGTTTCATGCTATGGTTAGGTTTACCTTAATACTTCTTTTGTAGTTGTGGATGCTTGCAATAGGAGTTAATCATAAGTGGGATGCTTGTCCAAGTAAGGGCAGCACCCAAGCACCGGTCCACCCACATATCAAATTATCAAAGTACCGAACGCGAATCATATGAACGTGATGAAAACTAGCTTGACGATAATTCCCATGTGTCCTCAGGAGCGCTTTTCTCCATATAAGAGTTTGTCCAGGCTTGTCCTTTGCTACAAAAAGGATTGGGCCACCTTGCTGCACTTTAATTTTTGTTACTTGTTGCTCGTTATAAATTATCTTATCACAAAACTACCTGTTACCTATAATTTCAGTGCTTGCAGAGAATACCTTGCTGAAAACCTCTTATCATTTCCTTCTGCTCCTCGTTGGGTTCGACACTCTTACTTATCGAAAGGACTACGATAGATCCCCTATACTTGTGGGTCATCACCCCCCGCCCCTCCTCCCTCCTCCAGCTAGCCGCTGCCCCTCCTCCAACTAGTTGTGGCTATGGAGATGGGAAATGGCGATGACTAGGGTTGATGGCGATGGCTATGGTGGTGATGACGAAGACTGGCTTGTTCTGCGATGTTCTGTTGCCCATTTGGTGTCAACCCCTTTATAATGGTTGTTCAGGTGGATGGGGAGCCTCGATTTCCATGCCATATGACCATTCATACGAGCGGGCACGGACATACGAAACATCGCCTTTTGCTTTGTTTTCTCTGGTGTGCCTCCCACTTGATCTTCTCTATCCCCACTTTATTCCCTTACATGTAGTGGATTAATTTGTCCAAAAATAGCCCATTTACCATGGAAACAAAATAAAGAAATGATATTTGGAATCCTATGCATTCATTAGTCATTAGTAGCAATATCGGAGTAAATATCTCGGCTTAATGAAATATTGAAGGAAATATGCCCTAGAGGCAATAATAAAGTTATTATTTATTTCCTTATTTCATGATAAATGTTTATTATTCATGCTAGAATTGTATTAACCGGAAACTTAGTACATGTGTGAATACATAGACAAACAAAGTGTCCCTAGTATGCCTCTACTTGACTAGCTCATTAATCAAAGATGGTTAAGTTTCCTAGCCATAGACATGTGTTGTCATTTGATGAACGGGATCACATCATTACAGAATGATGTGATGGACAAGACCCATTCGTTAGCTTAGCATTACGATCGTTTCAGTTTCATTGCTACTGCTTTCTTCAGGACTTATACATGTTCCTCTGACTATGAGATTATGCAACTCCCGAATACCGGAGGAACACTTTGTGTGCTATCAAACGTCACAACGTAACTGGGTGATTATAAAGATGCTCTACAGGTGTCTACAAATGTGTTTGTTGAGTTGGCATATATCGAGATTAGGATTTGTCACTCCGTGTATCGAAGAGGTATCTCTGGGCCCTCTCGGTAATGCACATCACTATAAGCCTTGCAAGCATTGTGACTAATGAGTTAGTTGCGGGAGATGCATTAAGGAACGAGTAAAGAGACTTGCCGGTAACGAGATTGAACTAGGTATGAGGATACCGATGATGGAATCTCGTGCAAGTAACATACTGATGACAAAGGGAACAACGTATGTTGTTATGCGGTTTGACCGATAAAGATCTTCATAGAATATGTAGGAGCCAATATGGGTATCCAGGTTCCGCTATTGGTTATTGACCAAAGATGTGTCTCGGTCATGTCTACATAGTTCTCGAACCCGTAGGGTCCGCACGCTTAACGTTCGATGACGATTTGTATTATGAGTTATGTGATTTGATGTACCGAAGGTTGTTCGGAGTCCCGGATGAGATCACGGACATGACGAGGAGTCTCAAAATGGTCGACAAGTAAAGGTCGTTATATTGGAAGGCTATATTCGGATATCGGAAAGGTTCCGAGTGATTCGGGTATTTTTCGGAGTACTAGAGAGTTACGGGAATTCGCCGGGAGAAGTAATGGGCCTTATTGGGCTTTAGTTGAGAGAGGGGAGAAGGGCCAAGAGGTGGCGCGCGCCTCACCCCTGCCCGAATCGAATTGGACAAGGGGTGGGGGCGCGGCCCCCCTTTCCTTCTCCCTCTCCCTCTTTTTCCTTCTCTCCTAGTCCGAATAGGAAAGAGGAGGGGAATCCTACTTGGACTGGGGAGTCCTAGTAGGATTCCCCACACCTGGCGCGCCCCCCTTGGGCCGGCCACCTCTTCCCTCCCCTCCGTTATATACATGGCCAGGGGGCATCCCAAAGGCACTCAAGATTTGTCTTAGCCGTGTGCGGTGCCCCCCTCCACAGTTACACACCTCAGTCATATCGTCGTAGTGCTTAGGCGAAGCCCTGCGTCGGTAACTTCATCAACACCGTCATCACGCCGTCGTGCTGACGAAACTCTCCCTCGGCCTCAGCTGGATCTAGAGTACGAGGGACGTCAACGAGCTGAACGTTTGCTGAACACGGAGGTGTCGTACGTTCGGTGCTAGGATCGGTCGGATCGTGAAGACGTATGACTACATCAAGCGCGTTGATATAACACTTCCGCTTTCGGTCTACGAGGGTACGTGGACACACTCTCCCGCTCGTTGCTATGCATCACCTAGATAGATCTTGCGTGATCGTAGGATTTTTTTTGAAATTACTGCGTTCCCCAACAAATATATGAGTTCAAACTCAGGTTACATGAGTGTAAAAATAACACTCATCATCCTCAGCACACTAGTACTGGTAAGACATTTGGTGAAACTTCTTTATGCCAAACTGACAATTCAAAACATAGTCCATTGTTCAGCTGTGAAGGTGTGTAGCTACTTGCTCTAGGTGGATGTCCAACCTTAACTGGTCTCCACTGAAAATACTGGTATATCAAAACCGTGTTTGAGATAGGGGACGACACTATGGGACTTCGACATCTGGTGGGGGATTGTTGAAATATGGGGTGGATTTTAGGCCCATCCAACAATTTTCACAAAATCCCTAAGGGCTGATACGTCTCCAACGCATCTATAATTTATGAAGTATTCATGCTATGTTTACAACAATTTTATATGGTTTTGGTATGATTTGATTAGAACTAACTCGGACTGACGCTATTTTCAGCAGAACTACCGTGGTGTCCTTTTTTGTGCAGAAATAAAAGTTCTCAGAATGGGCTGAAAATTTACGGTGATTTTTTATGGACCAAAAGAGAGCCTTGAAGCACAAGAACTGGGCCAGGAAGTGGACGAGGAGGCCAGAAGCCCTCTAGGCGCGCCCTACCCCCAGGGAGGGTGCTCCAGGCTTGTGGGCCCCTCGGGCACTTCCTGGCCTAGTTCTTGTGCTTCAAGGCTCTCTTTTGGTCCATAAAAAATCACCGTAAGTTTTCAGCCCATTCTGAGAACTTTTATTTCTGCACAAAAAAGGACACCACGGTAGTTCTCGCTATTTTCAGCAGAACTACCGTGGTGTCCTTTTTTGTGCAGAAATAAAAGTTCTCAGAATGGGTTGAAAATTTACGGTGATTTTTATGGACCAAAAGAGAGCCTTGAAGCACAAGAACTGGGCCAGGAAGTGGACGAGGAGGCCAGAAGCCCTCTAGGCGCGCCCTACCCCCCAGGGAGGGTGCTCCAGGCTTGTGGGCCCCTCGGGCACCCACTTGTCATGAGACCGACACCAAAAATTCATATAAATACCCAAACCTCCGAAAAGAACCCTAGATCGGAAGTTCCGCCGCCGCAAACCTCTGTAGCCACAAAAATCAATCTAGGCCCTCTCCCGCACCCTGCCGGAGGGGGCCATCATCACCGGAGGACATGGAGGAGGAAGCTGAAGGGGGCCATCATCACCATGGAGGCCATGGACCAGAGGGAGAACCTCTCCCCATCTAGGGGGAGGCCATGGAGGTGGAAGCACAAAGGGGGAGACCCTCTCCCCCTCTCTCTCGGTGGCGCCGGAGTGCCGCCGGGGGAACCATTGAAGGAAATATGCCCTAAAGGCAATAATAAAGTTGTTATTTTATATTTCCTTATATTATGATAAATGTTTATTATTCATGCTATAATTTTATTAACCGGAAACTTGATACATGTGTGGATATATAGACAAAACACCGTGTCCCTAGTAAACCTCTACTAGACTAGCTCATTAATCAAAGATGGTTAAGTATCCTAACCACAGACATGTGTTGTCATTTGATGAACGGGATCACATCATTATTAGAATGATGTGATGGACAAGACCCATCCGTTAGCTTAGCATGTTGATCGTCCAGTTTTATTGGTATAGCTTTCGTCATGTCATATACATATTCCTTTGACTATGAGATTATGCAACTCTCGGATACTGGAGGAACACCTTGTGTGCTATCAAACGTCACAACGTAACTGGGTGATTATAAAGATGCTCTACAGGTATCTCCGAAGGTGTTTGTTGGGTTGGCATAGATCGAGATTAGGATTTGTCACTCCGAGTATCGGAGAGGTATCTCTAGGCCCTCTCAGTAATGCACATCATGATAAGCCTTGCAAGCAATGTGAATAATGAGTTAGTTGCGGGATGATGCATTTTGGAACGAGTAAAGAGACTTGCCGGTAACGAGATTGAACTAGGTATGAAGATACCGACAATCGAATCTTGGGCAAGTAACATACCGATGACAAAGGGAATAACGTATGTTGTCATTACGGTTTAACCGATAAAGATATTCGTAGAATATGTAGGAACCAATATGAGCATCCAGGTTCTGCTATTCACTACAAAAAAGAGACACATCCGTGACATTTTGGGCCGAACGATTTTTTTTCTGTCATACTTATGACACTTCTATGACGATAATTGTGACAAAACCCGGTATCATCATAGATGTGGTGGGGTCCTAGTTCTATGACAAAAAATAATGACAGAAAGTGGGCTTTTTGTCCTGGGCGGGCCGGAGACGCAGCTATATGACATTCTTTGGGCCGTCCATGACAGAAAAAACCATGGTAGAAGCAAGGGCGAGGAAAATATCGGGGTGTTCCCGGTTACGGTGGGTGGTCGGGGCCGAGCGATGCGCTTTTCTCTCGTACACGCACGCGTGTGGGTGCGAGGTGTTGGGCTCTAACTGAACCTGAGCGAGGCGTTGGGCTCTAACTGAACCCGAGCGATTGCACTGCAGGCTACGCGTTACTGAACCCGAGCGATCGATCGATGGCGGTTAACTGAACCCGATCGAGCGATTCCTTCGCTACTGCTGCTAACTAAAGCCGATCGATGCTGCCTCTGGATGAACAGTGAGCGCTGCTGGGGGGTTTGGATGAACAGTTCCCGGTGGGGGTGGATGAACAGGACCCCGTGGTGTTGCCTCTGGATGAACAGGACCCCGATCGATCGAGCCGGTTGGGGCTGGATGAACAGGACCCCGTGGAGGGCTGGATGAACAGGACCACCACGTGGAGGGCAGGATGAACAGTAGACGGTGGAGGGCTGGATAAAGAGTAGCCCGTGGAGGGGTGGTTGAACAGGAGCCCGTGGAGAGGGCTGGTTGAACAGTAGCCGATGGAGTAGCGCGCGGTGGAGGCTGGTTGAACAGGAGCCCGTGGATGAACAGTCGCAGGTGGAGGCTGGAGGAGGTCGACGGTGGATGAACAGTAGCCCGTGGAGGCTGGAGGGGGTCGACGGTGGAGATGAACAGTATCCCGTGGAGTCTTGTTTTGCGGTACGCCACACCCCTCCCGATGAACAGGACCCCCGTTTCGACCGTAGCGCTCCAACACAAGTCCGTTTCCTCTGTTTTGCGGTACGCAACACCCCTCCCGATCAACATGACCCCCGTTTCGAACATAGGAGGTCCGTTTCCTCCGTTTTGTGGTACGCCGGACCCCTCCCGATGAACAGGATCCCGTTTCGAACGTGGCCGGTCGAACACAAGGCCGTTTCCTCCGTTTTGCGGTATGCCAGGCCTCGTTTCCATCGGCGGTTCCGTCCAAGCCCTCCCGATGAACACGACGACGCATTTCGTTCCGACCCAGCCGGTTGGCTCCCCATGAACACGACGACGATGCAGTTTCTCCGTTCTGACCCAGCCATGTACACGAGCCCTGGCCGTACATATGCGTGAGTAGGTGTTTGAGACCCTGCCCGTATGTACGTACGTGGACGTATTTTCTTTCTTGCACACTTGCCGCTGTACGTACGTGTACATGCTACGTGCACGCCTCTACTACGACACGTGTGCGCCTCTACATCGACTAGTATGCACGTACACGTTCGCGACCAGAATGACAACGCTACGTACGCTTCGACCAGGTGGGTCCCGACTGTGACACACTTCCTTGCCTGCGAAGACGTAGCTGGTGGGTCCCAACAGTCAGGGGAGCGAATCATTTTTTTTCCCGGACGCACTTCCTTGCGTGCGAAGATGTAGCTGGTGGGTCCCAGCAGTCAGGGGGAAACATTTTTTTCACGAAATACGGTGGCCCGTCTGGTGGGTCCCCGCTGTCAGGTGGAGGAATAATTATTTTGCGCGTAATAAGGAGGCACTTCCTTGCTGCGGCCGTGGACCCAGCTGTCAGCCTCTCCACGTACAGTCCACATCCGATGGAAGCCGTTCCTTGACCATGTTGACCACTGTCGGTGTCAAAACCGGCGGATCTCGGGTAGGGGGTCCCGAACTGTGCGTCTTGGATCGATGGTAACAGGAGACGGGGGATACGATGTTTACCCAGGTTCAGGCCCTCTCTATGGAGGTAATACCCTACTTCCTGCTTGATTGATCTTGATGAATATGAGTGTTACAAGAGTTGATCTACCACGACATCGTAATGGCTAAACCCTAGAAGTCTAGCCTATGTGAATATGGTAAAATGAGTATCCTCTTATCCGGACTATGCTCTCCGGTTTATATAGACCCCGGAGAGATCTAGGGTTACATGGGGTCGGTTACATAAGAAGGAATCTTCATAGTTGGTCGCCTAGCTTGCCTTCCACGCCAAGGAGAGTCCAATCCGGACACGGGTATACTCTTCGGCCTTCACTACTTCACGGCCCATCAGTCTGGCCCAATGAATAACAGGCCGGACGCCCGAGGACCCCTTAGTCCAGGACTCCCTCAGTAGCCCCTGAACCAGGCTTCAATGACTAGGAGTCCGGCGCGCAGATTGTCTTTGGCATTGCAAGGCGGGTTCTCTCCTTCCGAACTCCAGAATAGTCTTCGGATGCGATGATTGTATCCGGACCTGTTACACACACCACACACAACCGCAGAGAGAGTATATTTTTTTACACGAGTTCCATCCGCTGACAGCTTTCTGCAGCATAACATCACGTTTGTCCGGTCATAATTTCGAACCGTTTTTCGTCTGCCATCCCACGTTTCAAGACGCGGTTGCTATCGGCACGTCCTGTCGAAGCAGATATCGTGTCCCTTATTGCAGGATTCTCATCAATGCGGGCGTGGGCGACCCAACCGTGCCGTTTGCACCGCCCTTGGGAATAGGCGAGTTTAGGGCGAGTGGGGAGGCGCTTGACATTCATGGCCTTTATAAGGGGACAAGGATTCCCTTTCTTTACCCACACCTCGGTTCCTCCTCAGCCCTTCCGTCCCTGAGCTCCAGCGCCCAAGCTTTAGCTTTTCCCTTGTTCGAGAAAGCACTCCAAAGATGTCCGGATCCGGAGCTGGAGGTAAGTGGATGGCCTCTTCCGTCAAGAAGAAGGATATCAAGGAGCTCCGGGAGGCCGGGTATCTGGCCAAGGAGATCACTCATCGACTCCCGGCCAAGGGACAGATCGTCCCTACTCCCGAGCCCAACGAGAGGGTTGTGTTTCTTACACATTTCGTCCGCGGGCTGGGGTTCCCTCTTCACCCATTCGTCCGTGGGTTGATGTTTTACTACGGGATGGATTTTCATGACCTAGCCCCCAACTTTATCCTCAACATTTCGGCATTCATCGTCGTTTGTCAGGCTTTTCTCCGCATCCCACCTCACTTCGGCCTGTGGCTGAAGACCTTCAATGTGAGGTCGAAAGTAGTGAGCGTCAACAAGCAGAGTGCGGAGGCGCTATGGTGGGCAAGATGCCCAACGGCACCTGGCCCGAAGGCTCATTTGCGGAGACGGTGAAGGGGTGGCAATCGGGGTGGTTCTACATCACCGAGCCGCGCGACACCAACTGGGCGGTGGCCCCCGAATTCCGATCCGGAATCCCTATGCGGCACACCTCCTGGCAAGAGAGGGGCCTAACCTGGGGTCCTTCGGACGAGCTGACTGGGCTCCAGACGTGCGTCCAGAACATGATAGATAGGAAGATCAAGCTTGTCAACATGGTCCAGGTCATGCTCATTCGTCGGGTCCTTCCGTGCCAACGCCGGACTTGCTATCTATGGGAGTATGATTGATAATCCCCAAGTGCAAGGAATCATCGTAGCAATTTCCAAAGGTGGAAGTGAATAGTATGGAGTGTCGAACCCACAAGGAGCTAAAGGTAAGATCAATATTCTCTCAAGCCCTATCTGCCACTGATACGACTCTACGTACACCGAACGTTTGCTTCCAACTAGCAACGAGAAATAAAACTACGTTGTGGGTATGAAGTGGATAACTTTGTATGATATCAGAGAGCTAAAATATAAAAGTAGTTGTTGTTATCATAAAGTTAGAATATATTACTAAATATTATAAATAGCGAGTGTGGAATAATGGTGGATCGGTGTGCGGAATTGTCCTAGGCAACCGTTGACAAGACCGGTGATCACTATTGCAGTTTCATATGAGGGAGAGGCATAAGCTAACATACTTTCTCCACTTGGATCATATGCACCTATGATTGGAACTCTAGCAAGCATCCGCAACTACTAAAGATCATTAAGGTAAAACCCAACCATAGCATTAAAGCATCAAGTCCTCTTTATTCCCATACGCAACAACCCCCTTACTCGGGTTTGTGTTTCAGTCACTCACGCAACCCACTATAAGCGAATCATAAACATATTGCAACACCCTACAACGGGGATCCCTCACGCTTGCGCGACACGGAGGGCACCGTAGGACAACACCAAAGTAAAACATACAACTCATACCAATCTAGATCATCAATCAACCCAAAGACAAAAGACATCTACTCAAAACATCATAGGATGGCAACACATCTTTGGATCATAATATGTGGCATAAAGCACCATGTTCAAGTAGGGATTACAGCGGGGTGCGGGAGAGTGGACCGCGTAAAAGAGATGAGGATGGTGATGTTGATGAGGACGATCACCGCGGCGATGATTCCCCTCTCGATGGCACTCCGGTGCCACCAAGAGAGAGGAGGAGAGGTTCTCCCCCTTGTGCTTCCTCCTCCATGGCCTCCCCCCTAGATGGGGAGAGGTTCTCCCTCTAGTCCTTGGCCTTCATGGCGATGATGGCCCCTCCGGGATCCTCCTCCATGGCCTTCGGTGATGATGGCCCCCTCCGGCAGGGTGCCAGAGAGGGCCTAGATTGATTTCCCGTGGCTACAGAGGCTTGCGGCGGCGGAACTCCCGATCTAGGTTAATTTTCCGAGGTTTTTATATTTATAGGAATTTTTGGCGTCGGTCTCACGTCAAGGAGGTGCCAAAGCTGTCCACGAGGCAGGCCCACGCACCCAGGGGGTGGGCGGGCCCCCACCGTCATGGGCAGCCCGGGACTCTTCTGGCCCAACTCCGATGCTCCGTGGTCTTCTTTTGGTCCATAAAAAATCATCAAAAATTGGCACGTCTATTGGACTCCGTTTGGTATTCCTTTTCTGCAAAACCCAAAAACAAGGAGAAAATAGAAACTGGCACTGGGCTCTAGGTTAATAGGTTAGTCCCAAAAATCATATAAAACAACATATAAAAGCCCATTAAACATCCAAGATAGATAATATAACAGCATGAATACTTCATAAATTATAGATACGTTGGAGACGTATCAATGATCCGGCCAAGCACCAGACGTTGCAAGAGATCTTCGGCACGATGCACGAAGACATCTGGAGAGTGCTTTTTAAGGCCGGCGAGACGCTGCCGCCTATGACCGAGGATCGCGGGCTTAGCTTAAAGCGCCAAGATAATTCAGTAAGTTATTCCATGTCTTCATAGCATACTTTTTACTGGTATATTTTGAGGTAAAGCCTAAGCTTTCCCATCCATGTTTTCAGGCCTGGATCAAGGTGGCTGAGGAGATTAACTGTCCGGCTCCGCTGCCCGAAGACCAAGGATTTCCATTACTGGAGAAAATGCTGTTCCCTGCACCTTATGAGGTGCCGGAGAAGACAGCTAAGAAGGCAGCCCAAGGGGCCAAAAGGAGCCTTCGCCGTAAGGGCACTCCGGACGTGACGTCCGGAAGCGAGACTTCCTCTCCGTCTGCTGACAACGACGATGAAGAGGAAGAAGAAAATGACTCCCCACCCGAAGTGGGGAGGAAGAAGAGGGCGCCCCCCACAAGTCCGGAGGCGAAAGCGCCTAAGAGGGTTAAAGGCTCCTTCACGGATAACTCCGCGTGGGATGTTGACAGTAGTCCGGAGCGACCTCGCCGGACCAAGCCTCGGGCCGCCTCGTAAGTACCAGAATCCACAAATGTATGGCCTTCCTAGTTTGTAATATTGACATATTGTAAGTTTTGTCACTACAGTCCGACACGCGATGGCTCCCCGCGATCCTCGACAAAGGATTCGCTGGACTCGAAGGAGATGGCTAGCATGTCTCCGCCACCTGCTCATTCCGTCTCACCCAAGGGTGATGACGAGGTGGTGTCCAAAAAGACTTTCCCAGGCCGGGGGAGATTTCGGAGATCATCGGGGTGACGCCCCAGGCCGACTCTTCAGTCGCCGGACATACGGGGGAAGAAAAGTCCCCATGGGGACTGATGACGGGACCCGAGTTCCCTTCGGTCCCCAGCCGGATACCATTCCGGAGATCTACACGGCTCCAGTGTCTAGCGAATGGCATTCCCCACAAGGAGGGAATGTGCCTGATCCACCGGTGACCTCTGTCCATCCAGAGGCACCGCATAATCTGCTGGAGGCGCTACAAGGCGCCTCTATTGTGGATGAACATCGTGTCCTTATGGACACGGTGATAGAGAAGGTTCAGTTCGTCAAAATCGGACTAACCGAAGCCTGCACTAGCCTTCTAACGGGCTTTGAGGTAAGTTATGTGATTGTAGGAAAAATATCACAGTATAGACAGTAGCCCCTGATGCTCTATTTGGTGTTCGGGAACAAAAGCCGAACAGAGGATCAAGAATAAATATCGCAGGAGTCTAACATGAGTTGTCTATGTGAATAAGCAGGTATCGCTGCAGGCTGCCACTGCTCATGCTGCGGAGGTCTCCGGACTGAAGCAGAAACTGGAGCGGGCCGAGGAGGAGCTCGGCCTCGTGAAGAAGCAGCTGGAGGATAGCAGGTATGCAGTAACCTGTTGGTATATTTTTGAAAAAATGGATAATCCGACTAGACTAAAGTGTCATAAACTTTATTAGGGGCCACGACCGAGGTGGCAACCCTTAACAAGGCGCTAGCCGAGGCCGAGGACAAAGCGGCCAAGGAATGCACCTCGCGCGAGAAGCATGAGGCCCAGGTTGGCGAGGCGCAGCAACAGCTCCAGGGTGCGATAGAGAGATTTGAGTCCCTGGAGCTCGATTATAAGGCGCAAGAGTCCGAATTGGCGAAGGCCCGCGAGAGCACGTAGGATGCACGAGCCGAAGCCCAGAGCGCCCTCCAGGAAATTCAGGCGGCTAAGAAAATTACAGCGGGTAAGTCTTTCACCATGCATAGCAAGTATGTAGAAGAAACGTTCCGTGTACTTATCCTGAATTAGGATTTTCCAGGGGCGTTTACAGATGTGCCGCACAGTGTATCAGATGCTGCCGAGCATTATAGAGCCGAAGAAGGGATGTCTATGGAGAAGCTATTTTGGTCCCAACATCTGGGATCCGAACATCCGGTGCCCTTCAGCGACCAGCTAAAGCAGTTGGTCGAGCTGCACAGGTTGGCAGAGCTAGCCATGAAGGACCTGATAGTCCAGCTGTGGCCTGCCGATCCTATACCTAGCAGCTACTTCGGACTTGTGCAGTGGCTTGTGAGTGCCTGTCCGCGGCTCGAAGCCGTGAAGCGGTCGGTCTGTATTGAAGGTGCGCGTATGGCCTTTGCCCGTGTCAAGACGCATTGGGCGAAGATGGATGCTAAGAAGCTGATGACCGAGGGACCGCCAGAGGGCAAGGAGCATCGTCGACCCGAGCACTATTTCGAGGTTGTTCTGGAGGGGTCCCGCCTTGTGGCGGAGCAATGTTCGAAGGATGTTATATTCCCATGAGAACATGTATACTACCTTGCCCTGTAATATGCAACAAAGATGTTATGTAGTATAACGCTTATGATTTAAATTTTACCTCTTGTGCGGCCGTTTATGAAATCTGAGGGTTGACCAGTCGTCGGCTTCTGCCCCCACGTAGATAGTACGGGGGTGTTCGGGATAAATCTAAACACTCTTTACTCCATATTCTGGTCCTTAAAGGAGGTGTTTAGCGCAACAAACAAGGCAATCGGACTATGCGGCCTTTACCGCCCTCACTTAGCCATAGGAGTTTGACAATTAAGAAAGTTGGCGAAGCCCCTAGTGTTCGGAAGGCCGAATTAGGGGCGTTATACACGCCTAATCGGAAGAACCGATTCTTCGCAAGAAGCAGAAAAAATCTCCAACGATTTGAAACCTCTCGAACAGCTGACCGGCTCTCGCCGCATCATGACAGTCAGTTTTCGGCTTTCTCTACTGAGGTGCTCCTCCGGAAGAACCGAGACACAATCGCAGTAGTTCTCCCTTTACTACCCTAGCCGATATAGCGGAACATAAGGTAGTAAACACAGGAGCCGGGCAACCCAACTATTGACCGAAGACATGATTCGGAGCCGATGCATATAATGCTATAAGTTCGGGGTGCCGAACTATACTGTAAAAGTGTTCAGACTTTCATTGCCGTGATGCGGGGTGTAATGAAGCCCCTGGCGTAGCAGTACGTACCATGGTGTATGTGTGCAATGAGTAATGGATACTAAGGTGAGGAAACGGGGGGGGGGGGGGGGAAAGGGTAATGAGCTGACGCCACCATTTATTCACCATTGTGATGTAACTAGTACGTCGAGGCGTACTTTGTACAAGTAATGCGATAAGCGGGTAAGGCTATTTAACATGCCGTAACCAAGGGCGAGCTGCGTGTGGGTATGTAAAACAAGTATGGTAATCGTTTATTAGAGATCACCTGGGGGTTCCCTTGTACGCCAAAGCTCCTTGCCTCCTTGGTGTGTTTGTGGATCCCGAACGAGTTATGCCTCCGTCAATACCCATGGGGTTTTGAGTGCGTTGTTTATGTACGCGCGGTAGTAGTGCCATTGCCTCATCGGGGCTGGGATGGGGGCCCAATTGCTAATTCGGCTCGCGATGGGCCGAGCTGTCCCGCTGCAGTGTTGTCCGGACCCTCTTGACAATGTCCAGGGGCTTGGCAGCCGAATTATAATGCTGCTTGAGAAGGCCGCTCTGTACTTCTGCTGCTAGGGTGGCGGTGTGCTCTGTTGTACGGAGGGAGCGTTCCGTGTTTCCATTTACTGTAATGACGCCACGTGGACCGGGCATCTTGAGCTTGAGATAAGCATAATGTGGTACCGCGTTGAATCTAGCGAATGCGCTTCGTCCGAGCAGGGCGTGATAGCCACTGCGGAATGGGACGATATCGAAGATTAGTTCTTCGCTTCAGAATTTATCCGGGGAACCGAATACTACCTCCAGCGTTATTGAGCCCATACAACGGGCCTCCACGCCTGGTATGACTCCTTTAAAGGTAGTCTTTGTTGGTTTGATTCGTGAGGGGTTGATGCCCATCTTCCGCACTGTGTCCTGATAGAGTAGGTTGAGGCTGCTACCACCGTCCATTAGGACTCGTGTCAGGTGAAATCCGTCGATGATTGGGTCGAGGACCTGTGCGGCTGAACCGCCATGGCGGATGCTGGTTGGATGATCTCGGCGATCGAAGGTGATCGGGAACAACGACCACGGATTGAATTTTGGGGCGACTGGCTCTACCGCGTAGACGTCCCTAAGTGCTCTCTTACGTTCCCTTTTGGGGATGTGTGTGGTGTATATCATGTTCACCGTTTTGGCTTGAGGGGGAAATTTCTTTTGCCCCCGTGCTCAGCTGCCGGGACTCCTCGTCATCGTCCTTGCTCTGAGATTCCCCTTCCTTGTTTTTGTTGTTTACCTTGCTGGCTTGTTTAAAGACCCGACAATCTCTGTTAGTCTGGTTTGCCGGTTTGTCTGGGGTGCCATGTATCTGGCAAGGACGATCGAGTATGCGGTCCAAGCTGGATGGTCTTCCGTTGCTCCTTTTATAGGGTTTCTTTCGCTGGCCGGACTTGGAGCCACTGAATTCGGCGTGAACTGTTGTGTCATCGGTGTTATCGCCATTGTTTTGGCGTTTGTGTCTGTTGCGCCGGAGCTTGCCGGTGCTGTTTTTGGCCTCGGAGGGGCCAGTGTCGCTGGCTGTGTTTGTACTGCGAGCCAGCCAACTATCCTCTCCCACGCAGAAGCGGGTCATAAGTACCGTTAGGGCTGCCATGGACCTCGGCTTTTCCTGGACGAGGTGGCGGGCGAGCCATTCGTCCCGGATGCTATGCTTAAAGGCCGCTAGGGCTTCGGCATCCGGACAGTCAACGATCTGGTTCTTTTTGGTTAGGAACCTAGTCCTGAATTTTCTGGCTGATTCTCCAGGTTGTTGAACTATGTGGCTTAAGTCATCGGCGTCTGGTGGCCGGACATAAGTTCCTTGGAAGTTATCAAGGAAAGCCTCTTCCAAGTCCTCCCAGTTGCCAATGGAATTCTCAGGCAGGCTATTTAACCAGTTTCGAGCTGGTCCTTTGAGCTTTAATGGGTGGTATTTGATGGCGTGGAGGTCATCTCCTCGAGCCATATGGATATGGAGAATAAAATCCTCGATCCATACTGCAGGATCGGTTGTGCCGTCGTCTGACTCAATGTTGATAGGCTTGAACCCCTCGGGGAATTCGTGATCTAGCACCTGATCTGTGAAGCAGAGAGGGTGTGTGGCGCCTCTAAAGCGGGCCGCATCGCGGCGTAGCTCTGACAGAGTCCGTCTGCGGTATTCGGCCAAGGCGTGGTTAGGTTTGTCACGTCCGAATAGGTAGCCGTCATCGTGGCTCGAGGCACGTCCTCGCGATCCGTAGATCGATCTTGTATGTTCTGCTCTACTGTCCAGGGTCTGCCGGAGGTCGTACGTGTGACCCCGAACTCTTCCGTTTCTATTTTTATGGTGCGGTGGGGCAGGCTGTTGTTCGGCCTGAGTTGCCGCTTTATCCCGACTGCGGGGTGGCCAGTTGGCCACCCTATCTCGACCACGTGGTGGTCGTTCCGCATTACGCGAGGGAGATGTGTGCTCTGGTGCCTCCTCATCGAATTGAGGTAGCAGTCTGCGTTTCGGGTAGCTCTTGGCTGGGCGCTTGAGGCCGTATTCTTTGGCTGTCAGGACGTCAGTCCATCTGTCGACGAGCAGATCTTGTTCAGCTTGAAGCTGCTGCTGTTTCTTTTTCAGGCTCCTTGCAGTGGCTATGAGCTGAAGCTTAAAGCGCTCCTGCTCCAGAGGATCCTCAGGCATGATGAGGTCTTCATTGCCGAGGCTTGTCTCCTCCTTGGAGGGTGGACGGTAACTATCGTCCTCTGAGTCATCTTCTATGGCCCGTTCATCAGGGTTGTCTTGCCTGTTGTCGTGTTTCTCCTGTTCGGATGTAGCTCCGACAGGGTCTTCGTCGCCCGGAGTACTATTTTCTCTGGTGCCAGTGTTGCTATCTTTTGAGCGATGGGCGTTTGGGGCGCCGGTGCTTGGACTGCATTTCAGAGGGTTTATTCGCGTCTGGCTCTTCTTTGTCATCGCCAGATCATTTAGGTGTATCAACCATGTATACGTCGTACGAAGAGGTGGCCGTCCAACGTCCAGTAAATGGCGGGTCTTGGCCTTGCTCCTTGTCGGCATCATCATCCATATCATCGATGTCTTCGGAGCCATAGTCAAGCACGTCGGTTAAGTCCTCGACTGTGGCTATGAAGTGGGTGGCGGGTGGGAAGCAAAATTCCTCGTCATCCGCCTCTAGCTCGAACCGAACATAGTTCGGCTATGAATCTTCCTCCAAGGACAAGTTCTTTAGAGAGTTTAGCACGTCACCAAAAGGTGAGTGCTGGAAGATGTCTGCGGCGCTAAATTCAAAAATTAATAACCGATCCAGCTCGGTGTCCAGAGGCGTACCTGGTCCGGAACGTATAACCGGAGACGAGTCCGGAGTTCCATTGACGCGAACATTGCAGGATGTCGAGTCCGTGTGTGTCTCCAACACCGCGGACTTTGTGGCCTCGGAGGGTACAATCTGCTTCGGTTCTGAGGCCGCTGCAGTGACATGATCCATTTCCTGGATGTAATCCGATAACAGATATAAGTCATGTTCATCGGGACGAGGGGGAGCGATCGCTGCGGTTTCAAACCCATTGAAGATCAAGTCTCCACGAGTATCCGCGACGCAGTTCAAGCTTCCAAATCTGACCTGGTGGCCAGGGGCATAGCTATCGATCTGCTCCAGACGGCCAAGCAAGTTGGCCTGCAGTACGAAGCTGCCGAACACAAAAATCTGTCCGGGGAGGAAGGTTCCTCCTTGGACAGCGTCATTATTGACAATTGAAGGGGCCATCAAAACCTTTCGTCGATGGCACAGTGGAACTCTCAATGAAAGCACCAATGTCGGTGTCAAAACCGGCGGACCTCGGGTGCGGGTCCCGAACTGTGCGTCTAGGATCGATGGTAACAGGAGACGGGGGACACGATGTTTACCTAGGTTCGGGCCCTCTCTATGGAGGTAATACCCTACTTCCTGCTTGATTGATCTTGATGAATATGAGTGTTACGAGAGTTGATCTACCATGAGATCGTAATGGTAAACCCTAGAAGTCTAGCCTATGTGAATATGGTAAAATGAGTATCCTCTTATCCGGACTACGCTCTCCGGTTTATATAGACACCAGAGAGATCTAGGGTTACATGGGGTCGGTTACATAAGAAGGAATCTTCATAGTTGGTCGCCTAGCTTGCCTTCCATGCCAAGGAGAGTCCAATCCGGACACGGGTATAGTCTTCAGCCTTCACATCTTCACGGCCCATCAGTCCGGCCCAATGAATAACAGGCCGGACGCCCGAGGACCCCTTAGTCCAGGACTCCCTCAACCACGCCGCGCCGAGAGCACCAGGGCGGTGGACGACGGCGAGGCCTAGGAAGGGGACGACGCGGAGCCGGGGAAGACGCGGTAGTGCATGCCCACGCGTAGAGGAGTATGAGGGTTCACTGGTTCGCTGCGGTGTGAGGTTGCCGTCGCCGTAGAATAACAGGGGGTGTGAGTGAGTAGAAGGATGGCCTGGCCAGCGGTGGGAGTAGTAGGGGGCGGTGAGGCCTCTGCCGCATCGCAGCCGGCCACGGGAGGCAGGAGCACGAGGCACGATCGGCGCTGGTTTGGGCGGCTGGAGCAAGAAGACCAGAGGTTGAAGAAGCACTACGGCCGTTGGATGGACATCGTACGGTCACTGGAGCTAGAATCGTGCATATTGACTAAGTTGACAAAGCCCTCCGTCCCCGTAAACTTAGTAGGCCCACAAGTCAGCCTGCCACTATACTGGGTCCCAGCTAGCAGGGGGAGTATTCATTTTTTTGTGCATAATAAGGAGGCACTTCCTTGCGTGCGAAGATATAGCTGGTGGGTCCAAGCTGTCAGCGGCGGTAACGTTTTTTTCGCGAAATACAGAGGCCCTTTTGGTGGGTCCTAGATGTCAGGTGGAGGAATCATTATTGCACGTAATAAGGAGGCATTTCCTTACGTGCGGCCATGGACCCAGCTGTCAGCCTCTCCACGTATAGTCCACTTCAGATGCATGTCGGTCGTTGACCACGTTGAACAGGCCGCGCCGAGAGCACCAGAGTGGTGGACGATGGCGAGGCCTAGGAAGGGAACGACACGGAGGCAGGGAAGACTCGGCAGTTGTTTCCCATGCGGAGGGGAGTACGACTGTACGAGGGTTTACTGGTTCGTCTGCCGTCGTCGGAGAATAACAGTAGGTGTGGGTGAGTAGAGGGATGGCTAGGCCAGCGATGGGAGTATGGTGGGGCGGTGAGGCCTGCGCGGCAGCACAGCCGGCCGCGGGGAGGAGAGAGCAGGCAGTCCTGCCGGCGCTTGTTTGAGCGGCTGAAGCAGGAAGAGCAGAGATTGAAGAAGCACGACAGCCGTTGGATGGACATCCAACAGTCACTGCTTGTGCGTCAACCTTTTTTTAGGAAAGCCTCAAATCTGTGGAAAACATCATACATCCCATCTGCCATTATTTCTAATAATTTACAGCCCATTTGCTAATTCTTAAGGTTTTTTTGGAGCCCATATTCTTTTTGTTAGCATTACAGCCCATATTGTGGCCACGGTTAAAAAATTATACGAAATTTTGCATATTTCGGTGCGGTCCGAACTGTTTTTAATCCCAAAATTTCGAGTCACATTCAAACTGATTTTAAAAATAAATGTATATCAATATAAAATCCAACAAATTGTCCACGCATAAAAATCAATGATTTAAAATCTCGAAATGAAAAAAAAGAAATTTGAAACTAATTGCCTGTTTGATGTGTTTTAAAAATGTACAGACCATTTCTCATTACTGATAGGCCATTTTCTCGGCCAGCCGAATGAAGCTCTCCTCGTCTTGAAAGATTTGTAGCCCAACAGGCCTGACAAAGCGACTTACTTGGCAAATCACAAAAAAACTGGGCTGTGGCCGTGGATCCAGCTGCGGCCGTGGACCCAGATGTCAGCCTGTCCACGTACAGTACTCTTCCGATGGAAGTCGGTCGTTGACCACATTGACCACGTCACGCCGAGAGCACCAAGGTGGTGGACGACGGCGAGGCCTAGGAAGGGGACGACGTGTAGCCGGGGAAGACGCGGCAGTGGATGCCCACGCGGAGAGGAGTACGAGGGTTCACTGGTTCGGCTGTGGTGTGAGCCTGTCGTCGCCGCAGAATAACATGGGGTGTGGGTGAGTAGAGGGATGCCTTGGCCAGCGGTGGGAGTAGTAGGGGGCGGTGAGGCCTCCGCGGCATCACAGCCGGCCACGGGAGGCAAGAGCACGCGGCACGACCGGCACTGGTTTGGGCGGCTGGAGCAAGAAGACCAAAGGTTGAAGAAGCACTACTGCCGTTGGATGAACATCGTACGGTAATTGAAGCTAGAATCGTTCATATTGACTAAGTTGACAAAGCCCTCCATCCCCGTCAACTTGGTAGGCCCGCAAGTCAGCCTCCCACTATGCTGGGTTCCAGCTGGCAGGGGGAGTATTCATTTTTTTGTGCGTAATAAGGAGGCACTGTTGGGGAACGTAGTAATTTCAAAAATTTCCTACGCACACGCAAGATCATGGTGATGCATAGCAACGAGAGGGGAGAGTGTTGTCCACGTACCCTCGTAGACCGAAAGCGGAAGCGTTAACACAACGCGGTTGATGTAGTCGTACGTCTTCACGATCCGACCGATCAAGTACCGAACGTACGGCACCTCCGAGTTCAGCACACGTTCAGCTCGATGACGTCCCTCGAACTCCGATCCAGCCGAGTGTTGAGGGAGAGTTTCGTCAGCACGACGGCGTGGTGACAATGATGATGTTCTACCGACGCAGGGCTTCGCCTAAGCACCGCTACGATATTATCGAGGTGTAATATGGTGGAGGGGGGCACCGCACACGGCTAAGAGATCAATAGATCAATTGTTGTGTCTCTGGTGTGCCCCCTTGCCCCCGTATATAAAGGAGCAAGGGGGAAGGCGGCCGGCCATAGGAGGAGGGTGCGCCAAGGGGGGAGTCCTACTCCCACCGGGAGTAGGACTCCTCCTTTCCTTGTTGGAGTAGGAGAAGGGAAGGGAGAAGGAGAAGGAAGGAAGGGGGCGCCCCCCCTCCCTAGTCCAATTCGGACTAGTCCATGGGGAGGGGTGCGGCCACCCTTTGAGGCCTTTCTCTCCTTTCCCGTATGGCCCATTAAGGCCCAATACGAATTCCCGTAACTCTCCGGTACTCCGAAAAATATACCCGAATCACTCGGAACCTTTCCGATGTCCGAATATAGTCGTCCAATATATCGATCTTTACGTCTCGACCATTTCGAGACTCCTCGTCATGTCCCCGATCTCATCCGGGACTCCGAACTCCTTCGGGACATCAAAATACATAAACTCATAATATAACCGTCATCGTAACGTTAAGCGTGCGGACCCTACGGGTTCGAGAACTATGTAGACATGACCGAGACACCTCTCCGGTCAATAACCAATAGCGGAACCTGGATGCTCATATTGGCTCCCACATATTCTACGAAGATCTTTATCGGTCAGACCGCATAACAACATACGTTGTTCCCTTTGTCATCGGTATGTTACTTGCCCGAGATTCGATCGTCGGTATCTCGATACCTAGTTCAATCTCGTTACCGGCAAGTCTCTTTACTCGTTCCGTAATACATCATCCCGCAACTAGCTCATTAGTTACAATGCTTGCAAGGCTTATAGTGATGTGTATTACTGAGTGGGCCCAGAGATACCTCTCCGACAATCGGAGTGACAAATCCTAATCTTGAAATACGCCAACCCAACAAGTACCTTTGGAGACACCTGTAGAGCACCTTTATAATCACCCAGTTACGTTGTGACGTTTGGTAGCACACAAAGTGTTCCTCCGGTAAACGGGAGTTGCATAATCTCATAGTCATAGGAACATGTATAAGTCATGAAGAAAGCAATAGCAACATACTAAACGATCGAGTGCTAAGCTAATGGAATGGGTCAAGTCAATCACATCATTCTCCTAATGATGTGATCCCGTTAATCAAATGACAACTCATCTCTATGGCTAGGAAACATAACCATCTTTGATTAACGAGCTAGTCAAGTAGAGGCATACTAGTGACACTCTGTTTGTCTATGTATTCACACATGTATCAAGTTTCCAGTTAATACAATTCTAGCATGAATAATAAACATTTATCATGATATAAGGAAATAAATAATAACTTTATTATTGCCTCTAGGGCATATTTCCTTCAGTCTCCCACTTGCACTAGAGTCAATAATCTAGTTCACATCGCCATGTGATTTAACATCAATAGTTCACATCACCATGTGATTAACACCCATACTTCACATCGTCATGTGAGCAACACCCAAAGGGTTTACTAGAGTCAGTAATCTAGTTCACATCGCTTATGTGATTAACACCCAAAGAGTACTAAGGTGTGATCATGTTTTGCTTGTGAGATAATTTTAGTCAACGGGTCTGTCACATTCAGATTCGTAAGTATTTTGCAAATTTCTATGTCTACAATGCTCTGCATGGAGCTACTCTAGCTAATTGCTCCCTCTTTCAATATATATCTAGACCGAGACTTAGAGTCATCTAGATTAGTGTCAAAAACTTGTATCGACGTAACCCTTTACGACGAACCTTTTGTCACTTCCATAATCGAGAAACATATGTTTATTCCAGTAAGGATAATTTTGACCGCTGTCCAATGATCTACTCCTAGATCACTATTGTACTCCCTTGCCAAAATCAGTGTAGGGTATACAATAGATCTGGTACACAGCATGGCATACTTTATAGAATCCTATGGCCGAGGCATAGGGAATGACTTTCATTCTTTTTCTATCTTCTGCCGTGGTCGGGCTTTGAGTCTTACTCAATTTCACACCTTGTAACACAGGCAAGAAACTCTTTCTTTGACCGTTCTATTTTGAACTACTTCAAAATCTTGTTAAGGTATGTGCTTTGTGAAAGTCCAATTAAGCGTCTTGATCTATCTCTATAGATCTTGATGCCCAATATATACGCAGCTTCAGCGAGGTCTTTCATTGAAAAACTCTTATTCAAGTATCCCTTTATGCTATCCAGAAATTCTATATCATTTCCAATCAGCAATATGTCATCCACATATAATATCAGAAATGCTACAGACCTCCCACTCACTTTCTTGTAAATACAGGCTTCTCCAAAAGTCTGTACAAAACCAAATGCTTTGATCAGACTATCAAAGTGTTTATTCCAACTCCGAGAGGCTTGCACCAGTCCATAAATGGATCGCTGGAGCTTGCACACTTTGTTAGCTCCCTTTGGATCGACAAAACCTTCCGGTTGCATCATATACAATTCTTCTTCCAGAAATCCATTCAGGAATGCATTTTTGACATCCATTTGCCAAATTTCATAATCATAAAATGTGGCAATTGCTAACATGATTCGGACAGACTTAAGCATCGCTACTGGTGAGAAGGTCTCATCGTAGTCAATCCCTTGAACTTGTCGAAAACCTTTCGCAACAAGTTGAGCTTTATAGACAGTAACATTACCGTCAGCGTCAGTCTTCTTCTTGAAGATCCATTTATTTTCAATGGCTTGCCGATCATCGGGCAAGTCAACCAAAGTCCATACTTTGTTCTCATACATGGATCCCATCTCGGATTTCATGGCCTCAAGCCATTTTGCGGAATCTGGGCTCACCATCGCTTCTTCATAGTTTGATGGTTCGTCATGGTCAAGTAACATGACCTCCAGAACTGGATTACCGTACCACTCTGGTGTGGATCTCACTCTGGTTTACCTACGAGGTTTGATAGTAACTTGATCTGAAGTTCCATGATCATCATCATTAACTTCCTCACTAATTGGTATAGGCGTCACAGAAACTGGTTTCTGCGATTAACTACTTTCCAATAAGGGAGCAGGTACAATTACCTCATCAAGTTCTACTTTCCTCCCACTCACTTCTTTCGAGAGAAACTCCTCCTCTAGAAAGGATCCATACTTAGCAACGAATGTCTTGCCTTCGGATCTGTGATAGAAGGTGTACCCAACTGTCTCCTTTGGGTATCCTATGAAGACACATTTCTCCGATTTGGGTTCGAGCTTATCAGGTTGAAGTTTTTTTCACATAAGCATCGCAGCCCCAAACTTTAAGAAACGACAACTTTGGATTCTTGCCAAACCACAGTTCATAAGGCGTCGTCTCAACGGATTTTGATGGTGCCCTATTTAACGTGAATGCAGCCGTCTCTAAAGCATAACCCCAAAACGATAGCGGTAAATCAGTAAGAGACATCATAGATCGCACCATATCTAGTAAAGTATGATTAAGACGTTCGGACACACCATTACGCTGTGGTGTTCCGGGTGGCGTGAGTTGCGAAACTATTCCGCATTGTTTCAAATGAAGACCAAACTCATAACTCAAATATTCTCCTCCACGATCAGATCGTAGAAATTTTATTTTCTTGTTACGATGATTTTCAACTTCACTCTGAAATTCTTTGAACTTTTCAAATGTTTCAGACTTCTGTTTCATTAAGTAGATATACCCATATCTGCTCAAATCATCTGTGAAGGTCAGAAAATAATGATACCTGCTACGAGCCTCAATATTCATCGGACCACATACATCTGTATGTATGATTTCCAACAAATTTGTTGCTCTCTCCATAGTTCCAGAGAACGGCGTTTTAGTCATCTTGCCCATGAGGCACGGTTCGCAAGAATCAAGTGATTCATAATCAAGTGATTCCAAAATCCCATCAGTATGGAGTTTCTTCATGCGCTTTACACCAATATGACCTAAACGGCAGTGCCACAAATAAGTTGCACTATCATTATTAACTTTGCATCTTTTGGCTTCATTATTATGAATATGTGTATCACTACGATCGAGATCCAACAAACCATTTTATTGGGTGTATGACCATAGAAGGTTTTATTCATGTAAACAGAACAACAATTATTCTCTAATTTAAATGAATAACCGTATTGCAACAAACATGATCAAATCATATTCATGCTCAACGCAAACACCAAATAACACTTATTTAGTTTCAACACTAATCCCAAAAGTATAGGGAGTGTGCGATGATGATCATATCAATCTTGGAACTACTTCCAACACACATCGTCACCTCGCCTTTTACTAGTCTCTGTTTATTCTGCAACTCCCGTTTCGAGTTACTACTCTTAGCAACTGAACCAGTATCAAATACCGAGGGGTTGCTATAAACACTAGTAAGTACACATCAATAACATGTATATCCAATATACCTTTGTTCACTTCGCCATCCTTCTTATCCACCAAATAGTTGGGGTAGTTCCGCTTCCAGTGACCAGTCCCTTTGCAGTAGAAGCTCTTAGTCTCAGGCTTAGGACCAGACTTAGGCTTCTTCACTTGAGCAGCAACTTGCTTGCCGTTCTTCTTGAAGTTCCCCTTCTTCCCTTTGCCCTTTTCTTGAAACTAGTGGTCTCGTCAACCATCAACACTTGATGTTTTTCTTGATTTCTACCTTCGTCGATTTCAGCATCACGAAGAGCTCGGGAATTACTTTCGTCATCCCTTGCATACTATAGTTCATCACGAAGTTCTACTAACTTGGTGATGGTGACTAGAGAATTCTGTCAATCACTATTTTATCTGGAAGATTAACTCCCACTTGATTCAAGCGATTGTAGTACCCAGACAATCTGAGCACATGCTCACTGCTTGAGCTATTCTCCTCCATCTTTTAGCTATAGAACTTGTTGGAGACTTCATATCTCTCAACTCGGGTATTTGCTTGAAATATTAACTTCAACTCCTGGAACATCTCATATGGTCCATGACGTTCAAAACGTCTTTGAAGTCCCGATTCTAAGCCGTTAAGCATGGTGCACTAAACTATCAAGTAGTCATCATATTGAGCTAGCCAAACGTTAATAACGTCTGCCTCCTGCAATAGGTCTGTCACCTAGCGGTGCATCAAGGACAGAATTTTTCTGTGCAGCAATGAGGATAATCCTCAGATCACGGATCCAATCCGCATCTTTGCTACTAACATCTTTCAACATAATTTTCTCTAGGAACATATCAAAAATAAACACAGGGAAGCAACAACGCGAGCTATTGATCTACAACATAATTTGCAAAAATACTATCAGGACTAAGTTCATGATAAATTTAAGTTCAATTAATCATATTACTTAAGAACTCCCACTTAGATAGACATCCCTTTAATCCTCTAAGTGATCACGTGATCCATATCAACTAAACCATGTCCGATCATCACGTGATATGGAGTAGTTTCAATGGTGAACATCACTGTGTTGATCATATCTACTATATGATTCACGCTCGACCTTTTGGTCTCCGTGTTCCGAGGCCATATCTGTTATATGCTAGGCTCGTCAAGTTTAACCTGAGTATTCCGCGTGTGCAACTGTTTTGCACCCGTTGTATTTGAACGTAGAGCCTATCACACCCGATGATCACGTGGTGTCTCAGCACGAAGAACTTTCGCAACGGTGCATACTCAGGGAGAACACTTATACTTTGATAATTTAGTGAGGGATCATCTTATAATGCTACCGTCAATCAAAGCAAGATAAGATGCATAAAAGGATAAACATCACATGCTATCAATATAAGTGATATGATATGGCCATCATCATCTTGTGCTTGTGATCTCCATCTCCGAAGCACCGTCATGATCACCATCGTCACCGGCGCGACACCTTGATCTCCATCATAGCATCGTTGTCGTCTTGCCAATCTTATGCTTATACGACTATCGCTACCGCTTAGTGATAAAGTAAAGCATTACAGGGCGATTGCATTGCATACAATAAAGCGACAACCATATGGCTCCTGCCAGTTGCCGATAACTCGGTTACAAAACATGATCATCTGATACAATAAATTTAGCATCATGCTTTGACCATATCACATCACAACATGCCCTGCAAAAACAAGTTAGACGTCCTCTACTTTGTTGTTGCAAGTTTTACGTGGCTGCTACGGGCTTAGCAAGAACCGTTCTTACCTACGCATCAAAACCACAACGATAGTTTGTGAAGTTGGTGCTGTTTTAACCTTCGCAAGGACCGGGCGTAGCCACACTCGCTTCAACTAAAGTGAGAGAGACAGACACCCGCCAGTCACCTTTGAGCAACGAGTGCTCGCAACGGTGAAACTGGTCTCGCGTAAGCGTACGCGTAATGTTGGTCCGGGCCGCTTCATCTCACAATACCGCTGAACCAAAGTATGACATGCTGGTAAGCAGTATGACTTATATCGCCCACAACTCACTTTTGTTCTACTCGTGCATAACATCAACGCATAAAACCAGGCTCGGATGCCACTGTTGGGGAACGTAGTAATTTCAAAAATTTCCTACGCACACGCAAGATCATGGTGATGCATAGCAACGAGAGGGGAGAGTGTTGTCCACATACCCTCGTAGACCGAAAACGGAAGCGTTAACACAACGCGGTTGATGTAGTCGTACGTCTTCACGATCCGACCGATCAAGTACCAAACGTACGACACCTCCGAGTTCAGCACACGTTCAGCTCGATGACGTCCCTCGAACACCGATCCAGCCGAGTGTTGAGGGAGAGTTTAGTCAGCACGACGGCGTGGTGACGATGATGATGTTCTACCGACGCAGGGCTTCGCCTAAGCACCGCTACGATATTATCAAGGTGTAATATGGTGGAGGGGGGCACCGCACACGGCTAAGAGATCAATAGATCAATTGTTGTGTCTCTGGGGTGCCCCCTTGCCCCCGTATATAAAGGAGCAAGGGGGAAGGCGGCCGACCATAGGAGGAGGGCGCGCCAACGGGGGAGTCCTACTCCCACCGGGAGTAGGACTCCTCCTTTCCTTGTTGGAGTAGGAGAAGGGAAGGGAGAAGGAGAAGGAAGGAAGGGGGCGCCCCCCTCCCTAGTCCAATTCGGACTAGTCCATGGGGAGGGGTGCGGCCACCCTTTGAGGCCTTTCTCTCCTTTCCCGTATGGCCCATTAAGGCCCAATACGAATTCCCGTAACTCTCCGGTACTCCGAAAAATACCCGAATCACTCGGAACCTTTCCGATGTCCGAATATAGTCGTCCAATATATCGATCTTTACGTCTCGACCATTTCGAGACTCCTCGTCATGTCCCCGATCTCATCCGGGACTCCGAACTCCTTCGGTACATCAAAACTCATAAACTCATAATAAAACTGTCATCGTAACGTTAAGCATGCGGACCCTACGGGTCGAGAACTATGTAGACATGACCGAGACACCTCTCCGCTCAATAACCAATAGCGGAACCTGGATGCTCATATTGGCTCCCACATATTCTACGAGGATCTTTATCGGTAAGACCGCATAACAACATTCGTTGTTCCCTTTGTCATCGGTATGTTACTTGCCCGAGATTCGATCGTCGGTATCTCAATACCTAGTTCAATCTCGTTACCGGCAAGTCTCTTTACTCGTTCCGTAATACATCATCCCGCAACTAGATCATTAGTTGCAATGCTTGCAAGGCTTATAGTGATGTGCATTCCCGAGTGGGCCCAGAGATACCTCTCCGACAATCGGAGTGACAAATCCTAATCTTGAAATACGCCAACCCAACAAGTACCTTTGGAGACACCTGTAGAGCACCTTTATAATCACCCAGTTACGTTGTGACGTTTGGTAGCACACAAAGTGTTCCTCCGGTAAACGGGAGTTGCATAATCTCATAGTCATAGGAACATGTATAAGTCATGAAGAAAGCAATAGCAACATACTAAACGATCGAGTGCTAAGCTAATGGAATGGGTCAAGTCAATCAGATCATTCTCCTAATGATGTGATCCTGTTAGTCAAATGACAACTCATGTCTATGGCTAGGAAACATAACCATCTTTGATTAACGAGCTAGTCAAGTAGAGGCATACTAGTGACACTCTGTTTGTCATGATATAAGGAAATAAATAATAACTTTATTATTGCCTCTAGGGCATATTTCCTTGAGGCACTTACTTGCATGCGAAGATAGCTGGTGGGTCTGACCTGTCAGCGGGGGGCACGTTTTTTTCGCGAAATACAGAGGCCCTTCCGGTGGGTCCCAGATGTCAGGTGGAGGAATCAAAGACTTGAGAAGGCATACAGAACAAGCTAGTGTACCAGTAAAGAGACGTTGCTGAGTTTTAGAAAAAAGAGAGATGTGCTCCTGTAGCTGGTTCGAATCCAAACCTAGACTATGACTATATATGGTGCTATGTTACTCTGCAAGTAATGAAACTGACATATCCAACGTTCGCTTCTCCTCTTCTCAAGTTACTCTGCCTAGCATTAGAAGCTCTGGCTGCAGCAACCATGTTTGTTGGCTGCTCGTCCACCTGCTCTTCAGCAGGCAACAACCATATATGCGCCAAGTCGCCACCCGTACCGTCGCCTGTGGGTCTCATCACACCCCTGCCGGCACGCGCACTGCAGCCGGTTGCTCATCGCAACCCGCTACCGTTGGTGTGGTGCCACTGCTACAAATCACGCAGAGTCATCCGTCGCGTCTCAACCACAATCCTCAACCCTGGCCGAGTCTTCTACAAATGCCCGAATCATGGGGTAATAATATGTTTAAGTGTTGTTCTGCTGCTTTTAGTTGCTGATTTTTTAATAGTTTGGTTGATGATCTTCCAATTTGATTCGTGCAGAAAAGGGAAGATTCGTGTGATTTGTATTTCTGGGAAGTTGCTGATGTGGGGGAGTGCAACTACGCTGATTATTTGGTTAGCCGAGGAATCCCAATACCAGCAGGTTGGGGTGTTGGACAAGTAACTGAAGGAACAACAGAAGAGGAAGATGCAGAGCAGAAGGTTAAAGATGCAGTTCCTTTTATCATGGCCAAGCAACAGCTGCTGAACGGCCTTGATAGCAATGAGGAGATGAAAGAGCTTGTGAAGATAATGGGCAAAATCGATGTGCTCTGTAGGATGATTATATCTTTATTTGCAGTGTATGTAGCACTCGTGATGTATTCAGTGGCTATGACATGAGCACTTTGCTGAAACTAGTAATGAATGAAACTTGTGTAGCAGGCTGGGTGTAGTGTTGTGAACATCTAATGATTTCTATTAACAGAAATCAGGGGGTATCCCCTTTTGCTCATAAATAAATAAATAGCAGAGGCCCTTTTGGTAATAAATAAATAAATTAGCAGAGGCCCTGTCGGGTCAGCTTTGTTCTCATTCGAAGAGGTCGAGCAAATTGCAGTCCAACAGCAAACTATGTCATCAAATTCAAGTTTCACAGCCAAATATGAGTACAACTAAACGACAATGTCATCATGTTTTAGTCGTCATACAATCACCAAACACAAATCAACATACATAACAAGTGACGTTCTCACAGGAAAATACTAAACAACATGTTCATCAGGTTTGAGTTGTCATAGCAAACACAATTTCACATAGTAGATAAAAAACGTCTTCTGACAGGCAAATACGACAAAAACAATGTAATCATCATCCGCAGCAGAAGCGTCAACATCTTCGCCATGTGTATCAGTCTGAATCGTAATTCCCCATGGTGTCATCTTCTTCTTCGTCCTCAACGTCCTCGAACTTTGGCTTCTTCTTGATCAACTCTTGTATGTCTACAACACGACAGGCAATCTTTTCGCCGGCGTCATTGATGTGATGGTTCTCAAAGATATTAGGAACATATGTGTTATCTTGTACATCAGGAGCAGTGTAAGCATCATCTTGTTGTGCAACTTCATTAAAGGAATTCCTCTGCTCAAACCTTTGCAATACTCTCCAGTCATCGCTACCTGCAAATGTGTCTTCCAAGAAAAATATCTATGTTGCTTGATTTGCCAAAATAAAAGGCTCGTTGGTCTGGTACGCCGCCTTGACATTGATGGATTTGAAATAATCATCAGCTCTGGGTTTTGCGATCCTGGAAAACAGGTTATAGCAACGACAGCACAATAGAACCACACGCCGATGATCCTCGAAACTGGAGATATACTGCAACTGAAAAATGTCTGTTATGTTAGCATACATTTCAGTTATCTCTTTGTCATACGTATCCGTGCTCTTGATGGCACTGTTTTGTGTCTTCCTGCCTTCGTCTCGTGCAAGGGTGTTCTAGCACACATCTCCAACAACGCAAGATTCATAATGTCTTACCCGAGTATCAGGACCCATTGCTAGTGAGTAAAGGGCATCATCAACTTCCTGCCCATCCTCCCGCATCTTCTTAACCTATGGTTAGAAAATAGACAAGCTGATCATCTTATGTACTCAATATATTAAAAAAACTGATAGTGCAATTCAAAAGCTTACATGGCTCTTGAACCATTTCGCAAATCCTGCCATAACCAGTTTGTCAATGTTTCTTGGATTTTGCGGCAGTAACTCCTTTTTGTAGATGTTGCACAACATAGTGATCGCGTCAAACATCTAAATATATAAGAATGTGCTGCAAGTCTAGTAGATTATGATGTATAAGCTGCAGTACTTAGCACTTACTTGATATAAGGTAGTATCTCAGGACTGATATAAGGTAGTATCTCAGGACAGTTATTCAACACATACCAAACCATTTTGTCCAAATCTTTAGGTTTGTCCTCTTGTCGACTCTTCCCTGTAACTCAAACAGAATAATCGAAAACACTGAGCCCGGGATTGTCTTCATACACCTCTTTGCTAAACTGATCAGTTGTTTCAATGTATTTTCAGCAGAATGTCAACGCTTCTGTAGCAATGTAGGCCTCTGCAATGGAACCCTCGGGTCTAGCTCTGTTCCTAACATAGCCCTTGAAAGTGCCTAGCCGCCTTTCAAGAGGGTACATCTAGCCATACTGTACTGGACCTCTAAGTAGTGCCTCATCAGGTAGATGAACAACCAAATGCACCATCACATCAAAGAAGGCTGGAGGATATATCTTCTCAAGGTCGCATAGGATAGTTGGTATCTTGTCTCTAAGACGCTCCAAAGCATCTATCATGATATTTCTACTGCAGAGTTCCCTAAAGAATTTTCCCAACTCTGCAACTGCTCTGTATAAGTCAGGGCGGCCCAATCCTCTAAGGATAACAGGTAAAACCCTTTGAAGTAGGACGTGGCAGTCATGAGTTTTCAACCCTTGTACCTTGTTTCCATCTGCACTGACTCTCCTTTCAGGGTTGGAAGCAAATCCATGTGGGAATTTCACACATGATAGGACCTCGCAGAATTCTTTTATTTTTACCTTGTCAAAGATGTACATAGCTGGTGCTATATCCCGTGGTTTACCTTCATCTTGCACCTGCAAATCATGTCTGATACCCAGGTGTGTCAAATCAATCCTAGATTTTAAGGTATCTTTCGTCTTGCCTTCAATATTAAGAAGTGTGCCGATAATGCTGTCACATATATTTTTCTCGATGTGCATCACATCAAGATTATGCCGCAGATCTAAATCTTTCCAATACTCCAAGTCCCACAAAGTGGACCTGCGGGTAAACAATAATCTCTCTTCTGCCCTGCCACGCCTCCTTTTCCCGCTACCATTATCAGGATGGTTTCCTGGTGTAATATGCCTGACCTTCTCTAATTCCACTTGCAACTCATCGGCGGTGAGCCTCTTTGGCGCATCACGGTTTTCATGCTTTGCATTGAACACATGTCTTCGGTATTTTCTAGGATGCGGCTTGTCCTTAGCAAGGAAACGGCAGTGTCCAATGTAATAGATCTTGCTAAGTATTGCGTATGACAGCGGATTCCTGTCACAGCGAACACATGCATTGTAACCATGTGTCGTTCGCCCTGACATAGTGCCCAAAGCCGGATAATCACGGATGCACCAAATTATACCAGCACGCAGAAAGAAATCAGCTGGTGGGCTGCTATATAGGTCTCGAGTGAGAACACCCCTCCATAGCTTTTGAAGTTCCTCCACAAGAGGCTCCATGAACAAATGAAAATCCTTTCCAGGACTTTTTGGACCTGGGATGAGCAAGGCCATCATGTAGTTTGATTCTTTGGTGCAGACATTTGGAGGCATGTTGTAAGGGATAACAAGCACTGGCCACATGCTATATGTGGCGCTCTGGTGGCCAAATGGGTTAAATCCATCTGAAGCTATGCCAAGTCTAATGTTTCTCGGGTCAGCAGCAAACTTTTCGTGTTTCTGATTGAAGCTTTTCTACTCACTACCATGTGATGGATGGCTCATTACATTCTGATCTCTGTACTCCTGGTTCCTAGAATGCCACAGTACATCCTCTCTTGTTTCAGGATCATGAAACAACCTCTGCAATCTTGGTGTAATTGGAAAATGTCTCAGAACATTATGAGGAATCCTCTTCACATCATCGCCATCTTTCCATCTTGATAATTTTCATTTCGGGCATTCACTTAAGTTGGCATAATCCTTCCGGAACAGAACACAATTATTCTTATGAACATGGATCATATCATATCCAATTCCAACTGCATGAAGGAAATTCTTCATTTTACTGTAGGTGTGTGGCAGCTCAGACGCATCTGGGAAAGCTTTGCGGAAAGCAGCCAACATCGCATCGAATGATTTGTTGGTCATCCGCTCAGATGTCTTCACCTGAAGAAAGGTGACCATAGCTGAGAATACTGACAGCTTATTTCCTGGGGTGACAGCCACGTTGCATTGTTCCAACATGCGGGCCCACCGTTTCTTCTGTAGGTGAAAGTTCACGGAATGCACGAGCATTTCGTAGCATTGTTTCAATGTTGGTCAAACTCACTGGCTCCGCCACCACCTCCTCCTCCTCTTCCACCTGAGCATCAGGCAGATCAAGATGGTGATCTGCTGCTTCCACGTAGTCAATAACATTGACGTTCACAGCTTCACCATGATGAACCCACCTAGTATATGTGACCGACATCCCATACAAGTGTAGATGCTTTTGCACAGTTGACTGGGGTCCTGTAACTAAATTCATACAACTGCTACACGGGCAGAGCACATCTCATTTCGGACCACCGTTCTCAGCTCTGATAAAGTTCATGAAGTTTTCAACCCCCTCGACATATGCAGCGGAGAATCCTCGAGCAGAAGTTATCCAAGTCCTGTCCATCTGTTAGACATACAAATTAGTTCTTCTACTAGATATTACAGGAAAAACATATATGCTTTTTTATGAAGTCCAGAAGGAAATACCTAGGTCGATGTCTAAAGCTATGGCAAGATATTTGGACGAGCATATCTAAGTAACGAAATACATGTAAAGCTAATTCAGCAAACAGATTTGAGTGCTAAATTATGGAAAGCCGTTTCAGCAGTCAATGAGGCCGAGCGCATAGCCATCAAACTATCGAAGGCCATCGCAGCAACAAATATCGAGTATAAAACGGTGTAGAGCTATTTCACCTAACAGATTGGCTACTAGACCATGGCAATCTACATCACAATAAATATATGGCAGGATATTTTAGCAACTAATCGGCCTTGGCATGCCATCTCAGCTAAGCAGATTGAGTGCAGAACAGGGCAAGGAAGCTTCTTAAGCAGAGCATATTGACTGTAAACTACTTCGGCAAACAGTTAGATTAACAACGTCTATCAGCTAACAATCAGCGCTACACCGACATGCACGGGGCCTCAGTCTAGAATGCGCGTACCGTGGGAGAAGCTGACCGCCGTGCGTCTCCACACGAACATCGCCAGCGGTGGCGGCGCTGACCGCCGCCTCCACAAGAACGTCGCCAGTGGTGGCGGCACGGCTAGAGAACGGCAGTCTACGAGAGCGTACTGTGGGAGCGAGAGGATCGCCGTGCGTCCCCTCGACGAACCGCGGCGCCAACATATCGGCGTGGAGGGGAGGGCGGCTTTGGCGGAGCGAATGGATTGGAGAGGGACGGGGGGGAGGGGGTTTGTTGAATATTATTGGCTAGTTGGCCGAAGCTTGGTTGAATCTAGGATTTGGGGGGAAATTTTTTTTGGGGGGGGGGAGGATTTTACTGCGATGGGCGGGGGGAGTTTGGCGCATGGTCGGTTTCTCCAAGTGGAGTCCCACGTGTCAGTGAAGAGGCAAGCCGAAGCGCGTTCCGTTTGCGTTAGCCGTGTGCAGGACCAAACATGTGTGGGGTGCAATGCGACCGCGACAGGGGTGCTGTGAGTGTACTGCCTTTTTTCCTCTTAAACTAGGTGCTTCGCCCCCTAAAAAAAACTTGTTGCTTCGTGCGATCCATCGATACTACTACTAGTAATCCGGTAATCCCGACTAAAACGGCGCGGCCGGGTCTTTTCCCGCGCGATATGCTGGGAGGTTGGCTTAGTTGGGTTTTTTAGGACGAGTAATGCTACACCTACGTAGTCCCAGTTACGTAATTAACATAATGTGAAACGTGTGAGCTGTTGATTGTAGATTGGGAGGAGGGAGGGGCCCACCACCATGAAAATCAGGGGAGGAGAGAGAGAGAGAGAGGCAATTTACGTTAACCCTTTCGTAGGTTCCCGTAGATGTAGAAAGATGTGAAATGCGTGAATGTTCATTTGCAGATAAGGCCTTCCCTCGTTCATCCTTTTCTCCCACAAGATCTTGATCTTCCGTGCAACGCACGGGCATCTTGCTAGTACTCCTACAATATACTATACTATTGTGAAAGTTCATATACACCGGCCAAGATTAATGCAAACACGGCAGATTTTCATTACATTTCGAACTTTTATAGGACAGAAAAATAAAAGAAACCCGACCCTAAACCTATTCTACAGCGGCGACCGACGTCCTCCATCTGCGATCTCCATGTACGGGGGCGGGGTTCAAGCCCTGTGAAGTGAAGGTGCGGTCTCCGCCGAGGAAAAGTAGAACACAGGAGATGGACTGGCCAGTTGGCACACCATGCCCTGCCGCCTTCCATGCCCTACTCATCCTCGGAGGAGTCTCCGACCTCGGCGGTGCCGGACGTTGTACGGCGGCAAGTAGGACGCGTGGCTGACGGTGCTCCCGTCGTCGGCCGCCAGCGTGGCCACCGCTTGTGCGACGACTTGAGCGAGGGCGGCGACCTCGAGCTTCATCCCCGAAGACAAGCTCTCCCACAGAGCATTCGCGCTTGCGGTCATGGCGGATGTGGTGCCAGGTAGGAGGACGATGCGCTATGGTGTGGAGGTTAGCTGGGCGTTGCCACTTTAAGTAGCACATTCCGGTGAGGCCAAGCGTCCTGGTGCGTCATTAAGTCGCCGAAGTTGGTTCCTCGGGCACTGAGGCTCTTAACGACGGCATACAGACGGACGACATGAATGCGGGTAGCTGGCGCCGGCTGGGAACGCACCGCGCGACGGCGCGAGGGACGAGGGTTTTTGGTGTGCCAGGGTAGTCAGCTGCGGTCGTGGCAACGTTGGAGATGCCCTTTGGTCACATGCGATCGACGCATGTCATTGACAAAGCAAGACGACCCGGCATGGTCTCAGGTCCTGAGGATGCACTTGGCCGCGCTACACCATTCCGCGGACGCGTCCCAGCGCCCCGTGCAGTTGGGGTGTGTTTGGATTGTGGCCAAAGTGCACCTTACCAAAATTTTGGTCATGACCCAAAGATTGGTCTTTGTTTGGATGGTTGCCATTTTTTTGGCATGCCAATGAACTCTAGCCAACTCTAGTTCATTTTTCTTGCCGATGTCGGCCAAATCATGGGCAACAAAAACCTCAACCAAAATTTTGGCTACCCAATGCTTTGATGGGGCAACCTTGGGCACAAACCAAACATACTGTTGGTCGTGCCACAGCACTAACGCCACCCTCGGCACACTGAAACCGACCGTGTCTAGCGACGATGAGCGTGTCGCTCACCGCGGTCGCCATGTCCAGAGGCGGTGCTGGAGCTGCGCCACGTTGTTGGCCCCCACGACCCACATGAACGGTACGGTTGCCGGTGGCGAGGAGGTCGTGGGCCAGCTCCTCCATTGGACTAGTTTGCGCTACGTCGTCCCGACAGGTGTGCCCCACATGTCGGTTTCCCTGTTTTCCCGGCCATATTCGAGCGTCAGTGCTCCGCGTTGCGCATTAGGCCTTTCACTATGTAGGCCAAGCGAGACAACTTATTGTTCATTTGAGCCGTTCAAGTATAATCATGTTGCGTTTGCTTATTTCTCATTCCTCTCCAACCCTCTTCTCCATCGATCATGTCGCCCTCCGGTCGAGTCCATCCTCCCGCATGCCTCATTTGAACATTCCGCCGAGTATCATTCACATGTGGGCCTAGACCATGCTTTTATTTCCAATGTTTATTTGTAATTATTCCGACATGCATACAAACAAATGGTTCGTTTAAAGTTTCACTTTGCCTCCACTACGTGTCGCTTCGCGTCTTAGTTTTGACATCCCATTCGGCTCATGCCCCGACACATGTTGACGAGATCGATTGATGTTCAGAGATCAATTGCGTGTCGTGCAAGGAGATAAAGGTTTGGTCTGTTTCTATGATAGAAATGACCCGCCGGGGGGGGGGGGTCTGTGGGTATCAGAGGGAGTACATTGTACGTTCATAAGCTAAACAAACGTATTGTACCCACCCTAGTCTTCTTTCAATCGATCTCCGGATCCCGAGATGAAATCGAGAGAGAACGAGTGGGGGCATGTGTGATACCTAAGGCGGATTCAAAATTTTGAACCGGTGATCATAGCATCCGCAAATCATATATAAAGGGTATTCAATGTTCGTTTCATTTTTGAACGTACAATATACTCCCTCCTATCCTTTCTAGTTTACATATAAGTTTTATGTGTAGTCAAAGTATCTCTACTTTGATAAAAAAAAGTATCAACATTCAACAACGCCCAATCAATATTGTTAGATTCGTATGTACTCCTAGATTTGTACTCGAGATGGTTTCCAATTTGTTTTCAACCACGTGAATGTGCTTGTTCTCGCCACGTATAGCCAGTCCAATAGTAACTTTTTAAGCTCCCTGTCCAATAGTACAAGTGCAGTACTGACAACATCCGTACTAGAGTATGCAGTGCTCATAGTTGTACTCCCTCCTTCCATTTATATAGGGCCTATGTGGAGGAGAGAGATGTTAAAAAGTAAGGGGAGTGTGCTCTCATGCAAGAGCCTAGCTATAGACGCATTCCTAGTTAAATACGTACAATAAATATGAAGAAAGAGATGGAGAGGAGATGGAAAAAAGTACTAATACAATAGCCAACCTTATAATTTTTTGCGGGAAATAGCCAACCTTATAGCCCAAACTACTGTATGAGTGCATATAATAGATGATGGCTATAGATGACATGGCAGTTCCTTATAGCCATCGACTGGCTATATTATTAACCATGCTCTAATGCATTTTTCAAAACCGCATTTGACTATTGACAAGATTAATAGTACATGAGATGTATAATGTGAAAGTTATATCATTGGAAGCTCCTTTCACATACGTATCCCTGCCTTACCCTCCCTTTCGGCCGCTTACTGGCGGACCCCATGCTTGCTAGGCCACGCATGTCAGTTACTCAATGGGTTCGGCCACGTCAGGGGATCCTCATCCGTAGTATACTCCCTCTGTTTTTATTTACTCCGCATAAAATGACGCGGGCGGGGGAGGGGGAGGGACGTCGGTTTGCTCTCAACTACGGTCCCACAAGCGAGCGAAAACGCAAGACGAAGCGCGTTCCATTCGGTGACCGACGTGGAGGGTCCAGCGTGCCGAGCTGCAACGCAAACGAGACAAGAGCGATGTACAGTCAAAACCGATTGACCGGTCGTCACTTGAACCACTATTCACACCAGAACCTTCGCTGCTCGGCCTACGCCAGCCACTGCCCTGAAACCACACCTAATCTCCAGCCCCTTCCCCCACCTTTCGATCCCCTAGCCCGCATCAAGCGTCCCCTAGTTCACCGGAAAGCCATGGTGCACCGCAAGATCACGTACTACAAGATGCTGACGCCGGAGCGCCGCGCAGAAATCGCGGCGGCGGTCGGCGCCAGAGACCTCCGTTCCCAAGCTGTAACATCCCAACTTTTCAATTTGGAATGTTATACATCATATTTTATTTGCATTTTGATTTTGATCCTAGAAATTCTACGCAACTCAAGGACCCACGGAGAGAGTTGGGGATTTTGTTATTTTCATATTTGGGTTTCCTCAAATTTTTTAAAAGAGGATCATTTGATTTTATTTATTTTATCTTCAATTATTTCATTTATAAAAATAAGAGAGAGGGAATAACATGACTTTCCCAAAAATAAGAAATATTGAGGATTTAATAAAAATCAAATAAGATTTTATTTTGGAGTTCTTCGCTATTTTATTCGAATTTAGGAAAAATCGCACATTTTTCAAATAGCATTTTAGGGCCAAGAAAATGTTCATCTCGTTCTAAATATTTTATTTAGGCGGAGAAAATTTGTTTTGGCATTTTTAGATTTTTATTTATTTTTGTAGGATCTATTTTCTATTCTGCGGAATTGTTAAAAAAAACGTCCAGCGCCCGACTGGGCCGAGGCCCAGCCTAGCCGGCCCAGCTTCCCCGCGCCACCGTCTCCCTCCAGGAGACCGCGACCGCCACCGCCGTCGCCGAGTCCGACCCGGACTCAGCCTCCCCGCCACCTTGCCCCCTCCTCCAAGCCGCCCCTCCCCCCTCTTAAAAGCCGCCCCCGCCCCGCCGCCTCACCCCATCCTGCTCCGCTGCCGAAGCCGCCCCGCCGCCTGAAGCCCGCCGCCGTCGAAGCCGCCCCCGCCGCCCGAAGCCCGCCGACGCCGAAGCCGCCGCCGCCCGAAGCCACCGCCCGTCCCGCGCCCCACCCCGCCGCCTCACCCCGCCCGCCGGAGCCTCGCCTGAGGTATACGCCGCCGCCCCGCCGTCGTTCGGTTTTTTCAACCGATCCGGTTAAAAAAAACCGTAGTTTTCGTTTTTTAGAACAGATCGGTTTTTATTTTTTTCCCGATTTAGTTTATTTAGCGGACGTTCGTCCGTACGTTCGTTTTAGCGAACGGTTTTCGTCGTTTAGCCGCAGACAACGAACGTTCGTTCGTTAGCCTGTTCGTCCGTTTTCTTTTTCTCGGATTTTCCGCGATAATTTCTGATCGTGATTTCCGATCTGTTTTTCGTTTTCATTTTTCTTTTCGCTCGTTTGTCGGAATCAGGCGATTCAAGCGCCTAGAGTTTCGTCTCGAAGCCCTCTTTCCGTTTAACCAACTCAAACAAGATTTTGCTTCTGTAAAATTTGACTTAGGTCCAGATTAGTAAACGAAGCTTGTTTCTTTCGCCGTTTGACTTTCGTTGCTTCGTTTGATTTGATTCTTTTTGCAAACCGGAGTTCTTAAGTTGAACTTTCTGGTTAGATCTCTTATTCGAGTTTTACCTGTGCATTAGATGAGTACTTATTGTATGCTTGTTTGTTTGCGATAGAGTACCCGGAGTGCGCCGCTTGCTACTTTGAATCCCTAGGTTTCACGGATCATCAGCAAGGCAAGTAACACTTTGATCATACTTTTCATTACCCAGTTTTATTGCATTAGATCAATCCTCAAACACTGCACGATTAGGATCTGATTAAATTGTGGGTTTTGGGAAGTAGATTGAGGTAGTACCTATTACCTGTTTTGTATTCAAACCCTTGGGAGTTACTGCTACGTTTGCTTATATTGCTATGCTATGCTAGTAGACGTCGATTGGGTTTGAGTGTATCCATGACAGATGTGAGTTTGTTAATTAATGGTTCAACTTAAGGTGGCAACTTAAATACACATCTGGGTGGATTGAGGCACCTGGGTATTCCAGCGATTGCCTGTTTTTTTTATGGACCGCCACCCAGGCTCAAAGGGATCATAAGATTAGTCATGCTAGAAACTTCCGTGTGCAGCCGCAAGCTATTATAGGCTCTAGCATAGTTGATTAAGTTGTGTGAACTCTTACAGTGGTAGACTAGCAGATGTAGGGGAAGTAGGTGTAACTGTCTACTCGATCGTAAGGTGCTAACGCTTCTGAAAGACTATGTCTCGGTCATCCGTTTCTCAAACACCATGTAGTGCGAGAATCCCAACGGAGGAGATCGAGTCTTGCGGGGAAAAGTGCGCAAATCTCTGCAGAGTGTACAATCTAATCATGGTTAGCCGTGTCCCCGGTTATGGACATCTTGAGTATCTAGTACTTGGATTATCACGTGAATCTCATCATGTTACTTTAATTAATTTTGTTGGGATTAATGTTGACAGTGAATTGGGATTGAGATGGTGTCACCCATTCTCAATGTTTAACAACCACCATGATAGTTAAATAAAATTTATTCCTTTGCAGTAGGGAAAAATTGGCTTTTCGCAAAACTGTAACCATAGAGCTTTCCACCAGCCATATATGCATGTAGTATAGCATTATCCTGTTCATTACTCTCTATGTGTTACATTGCCAGCATATTCCATGTGCTGACCCATTTTTTGGGCTGCAACGTTTCATGTTGCAGACTTTTCAGACGACGAGTAAGGTGCCTTAGGTCGTGGGCTTATACTCAGTGATGCCGTTGGAGTTGATGGACTCGCTTATCTTCCAAGTCTTCCGCTATTATCGTTTTTAGATGGCCTTAAGCCATATTTATTGTATTAAGTTCTCTTTTGAGACATTCGATGTAATAAGTGTGTGATTGCTGCTCTGTTATAAATCCTTCGAGTACTGTGCATATCAGCATTACTGATCGAGGGATGACACTGATGCACAGAGACTTGACCGTCTGAGGGCTGGTCGCTACAAGATGGTATCAGAGCACACGCTGACTGTAGGACACGACCACTGAGCTTAAACTCTAGATCACTATTCTCTTCTCATTTCTGACTCGTCTCCATTTTCCACTCTTTTAGGATGGCGGATGCCAGGAACAAGTTCAGGCAACCAGATGAAGATACACCCTTTGGACGCCACTTGAAGGAAGTCACTAGATACCTGAACATCGGAATACCAAGCTTCACCGGAACCTACAACGCCACACTACCAGAAGAGGAGCGTTGGATGATTCAAGTTCAAGTTCCAGGAAGGACGTTCATGCCTGTCACCGAGCCCATAGAGTTTTCCTTTGATGCACCAACCTAGAGTCTAGGAAAGAGCATGGCAGCCCACATCACCATGGGACGCATTGGAGAAGTTTACCACAAGGAGCTTAAGGATACTATTTACCAGATTTGTGGGCGCCGAGATGAGTAATGGGAGATGATCAATACCAAGAAGGATAGATCAATTGCAGCTTTCATCCAGGAGCCAAACCAACACATTCGTGCCAGGAGAACCAAATGTGCGCAGGCATGATAGATCTGAAGAAGGCATTGACCAAGATCACGGAGTTGGAGGAAGAACTCAAGGCTACGCGCGAGGATTATATGGAGGAAATCATCGCACTGGTGGAGAAGAATGACGACCTGGCAAAGAAGATCGGAGTATTCATGGGAGACCCAGCACCAGGAGGAGAAGATGATGATTGCGCTTGCCCGGATAACTACATCATCATCGACGACACCGACTCGGACCCCATTGAAGATGACTTTGTTGATGAAGCTGGAGCCGATATCATGGAGTCTTCGACCGATCAAAATTTCTAGTAGACCACCATAATCAGTAGTAGTATTCCCCCATGTATATAGTATAGTCCGAGCACTTTGTGACGATAGTTAGATCGATTGTATGCCTTGTTTGAATTGATTTGAGTGATATTGATTGTGTTTGTCTCATGTGCATATGGGTAGTGTTTTCTCTCTAGACCTCATTCTATTCTAAATTCTCATCTTTTCTAAACCCATAAGATGCCTCCGAGACGCGACACCGGATTTGTTTTCCCACCGGAGATCACTCAGTTGATTCAGCAGCAGAATGTCTTGATGCAAGCACTAGTATAGAACCAAGGCAACAACAACAACAACCCAAAACCACCACCACCTGTTGATCACTTAACCCGTTTCTTGAGACTGAATCCGCCGGTGTATTCCAGTAGCACCGAGCCGATTATTGCAGATGATTGGCTCCGCAAAGTTGGAAGGGAGTTGACCACTGCAGGATGCACAGATGCGGAAAGAGTGCGTTTTGCCGCACATCAGCTTGATGGACCTGCAGCATCATGGTGGGAGAATTACACAGCCACACACCCTATAGACACTGTCACATGGGACTAGTTCCAGCAAGCTTTTCGTACTGCCCATGTTTCAGCAGGAGCTATGGCCATGAAGACGCGTGAGTTTCGCAACCTACGCCAAGGAGGACGCACCGTAGGCCAGTATGTGGAGGATTTTAGTAAACTAGCACGTTATGCCCCAGATGACGTTGCTACTGATGCAGCCAAGCAGGAGAAGTTTTTGGAAGGACTGAATGATGAGCTGAGCATGCAGTTGATGGTAGCAACCTTCAACAACTACCAGGAGTTGGTAGATAGAGCTCTCATGATTGAAGGGAAGTAGCAGCAGATTGAAAACCGCAAGAGGAAGTATGGACAAGGGAAGTACAATTCTGGAGCTCAGCAGAAGCCAAGTTTTACCCCGATATCGGGAGGATATTTTTAGCATACCCATGGAGGAGGTAGTTCGCACAATCATAATGGCCCCAAGAATGGTAACGGGAACGGAGGAAGCAACGGCCAGAACCGTACCAACCCATCAACCCCAGCCAAGAGAGACCTGAGCCAAGTCACTTGCTATAAGTGTCAGAAGACTGGACATTATGCCAATGAATGTCCTGAAGCCCAGAATGGAAATGGCAATGGAAGCTCTGGGAAGAAGCCGAACCCTTTCAATAAAGGACATGTGAACCACGTTAACGTGGAGGAGGTTGAAGCCCAGCCAGATGCAGTAATAGGTAAGTTTTTGGTTAAGTCATTTACTGCACTCGTTCTTTTTGATACTGGTGCATCGCATTCATACATATCAAGGGGATTCGTGGATAAGTATAAACTTCCCACCAAAGTTCTTAGAACACCAATGTTAGTGAGTTCACCAGGAGCAGAGTATATGGCAAGCCAAGGATGTTTTCAGATGGCATTGGCCATAGGTAGGCATTTTTCCCCTTAGACTTAATAATCTTGGAGTCGCAAGGTTTGGATGTGATTTTGGGTATGGATTGGCTATCGATGTACGGAGGAAACATCGATTGCGCCAGTAAGACGATTTTACTTACCACCCCAGAAGGAAGAAGGATTAAGTATGTATCCCGGCATGTGCCGAAGAGGACTCAGGTGAATTCCTTATCAGGAGTTGTACAGGAGGAAGTACCAGTGGTGAAGGATTTCCCTGACGTATTTCCAGAGGATTTGCCAGGCATGCCACCGGATAGAGACATTGAGTTTTTGATTGAGCTTTTGCCAGGCACAGGGACAATATCTAAGAGACCGTACAGGATGCCCGCAAAAGATTTGGAGGAGATTAAGAAGCAGATTAAGGAGTTACTGGATAAAGGCTATATTCGCCCAAGTTCTTCACCCTGGGGATCGCCAGTACTTCTAGTGGAGAAGAAGGATGGATCGTTAAGGATAGTTGTTGATTATCGAGGACTGAATGAAGTGACCATCAAAAACAAGTACCCACTGCCGATGATCAATGATCTGTTTGACCGCTTACAAGGAGCTAAGGTATTTTCCAAGATCGATCTGCGGTCAGGATACCATCAGGTGAAGATTCGAGAGCAGGATATACCTAAGACGGCTTTTACCACTAGGTATGGGCTGTAGGAGTATACTGTTATGTCATTTGGTCTGACTAACGCACCTGCCTATTTCATGAACCTGATGAACAAGGTGTTTATGGAGTTTTTGGATAAGTTCGTCGTGGTGTTCATTGATGATATTTTGGTCTACTCCAAGAATGAAGAGAAGCATAAGGAACATTTGCGTTTGGTACTTGAGAAGCTCAGAGAACATCAGTTATACACCAAGTTCAGCAAATGTGAGTTTTGGTTGAAGGAAGTTGGATTCCTCGGACATGTTATATCCAGAGAAGGAATAGCAGTAGACCCCACCAAAGTTGACACTGTAACAAACTGGGAATCACCCACATCAGTTGGAGAGATCCGGAGTTTTCTTGGACTCGCAGGATACTACCGAAGATTCATTGAGAATTTCTCGAGGATTGCAAAGCCCATGACGGAGCTGTTGAAGAAGGACACCAAGTTTAATTGGACTGGGGAATGTGAAGCTAGTTTCCAGGAGTTGAAGAAATGTTTGGTTACATCACCGGTGTTGATTCTGCCAGATCAGCGCAAGGATTATGAAGTATACTGCGATGCTTCTCGTCGAGGACTTGGAGCAGTGCTTATGCAGGAAGGAAGAGTTGTTTCATATGCCTCACGACAGCTTAAGCCCCATGAGTTGAATTATGCTACGCATGATTTGGAGTTAGCAGCCGTAGTACATGCGTTGAAGACATGGAGACACTTTCTCATCGGAAACCACTGCGAGGTGTACACGGATCATAAGAGTTTGAAATACATCTTCATGCAGAACGAGTTGAATCTCAGGCAAAGGAGATGGTTGAGCTCATAAAGGATTATGATATGAGATTGCATTATCACCCCGGAAAGGCTAACGTAGTAGCAGATGCGTTGAGCCGCAAGAGCCATGTCAACACACTCATGACCGGAGAGTTACCAAAGGAATTAGCCGAGGATCTTCGCGAGCTATGTTTGGAGATAGTTCCGAGAGGCTATGTTGCCGCATTAGAAATACAGTCTACTTTGATGGATAAGATCAGAGAAGCTCAGAAGACTGACAAGGAGATTGCCAAAATAAAGGAAAGGATGCGCAAAGGAAAAGCCAAGGGATTTCGTGAGGACGAGCACGATACCTTATGGTTTGAGGACCGCGTTTATGTGCCTAATGATCAGGAGATCAGGAAGTTGATTCTGCAAGAGGCCCATGATCCGCCGTATTCGATTCACCCAGGAAATACCAAGATGTATTTGGATTTGAAGGATACTTTCTGGTGGACCGGAATGAAGAAGGATATTGCGGAGTATGTAGCAGTTTGTGATGTATGTCAGAGAGTGAAGGCAGAGCATCAGAAGCCAGCAGGATTGCTACAACCATTGCCGATACCCGAATGGAAATGCGATAAGCTAGGCATGGATTTTATCACGGGATTGCCCAGGACTCGTTCAGGCTATGACTCGATATGGGTTGTAGTCGATCGTTTGACGAAGGTAGCTCATTTCATCCCAGTGAAGACCACTTACACCAGTGCTAAGTTGGCAAAGATATACATGACCAGGATCGTATGTCTGGATGGAGTTCCGAGGACCATTGTATCATTTAGAGGAACCCAGTTTACTTCAAAGTTTTGCAATCAGTTGCACGAAACTTTGGGTACCAGGCTAGAGTTCAGTACAACCTTTCATCCACAGACAGACGGACAGACCGAGAGAGTCAATCGGATTTTGGAGGACATGCTGAGAGCTTGTGCGCTAGATTATGGATCCAGTTGGGACGACAATTTGCCTTATGCAGAGTTCTCTTATAACAACATTTATCAAGCCAGTTTGAAGATGGCCCCTTTCGAAGCGCTGTACGGAAGAAGGTGCGGAACACCGTTGTTGTGGGACGAAGTTGGAGACCGACAGTTGTTTGGACCAGATTTGATTAAGGAATCTGAACAGAAGGTGAAGTTGATTCGCGATAGGCTCAAGGTAGACCAATCCAGGCAGAAGAGATATGCGGATTCTATACGCAAGGAGACTGTTTACGAAGTCGGAGACAGAGTTTATCTTCGTGTATCCCCACTTCGAGGAGTTAAGCGCTTTGGAGTTAAGGGAAAGTTAACGCCACGATTTGTAGGACCATACAAAGTTTTGGGGCGTATGGGAGAAGTTGCTTACAAGTTGGAATTACCCGAAGGATTGTCAGGAGTTCACGATGTGTTCCACGTTTCCCAGTTGAAGAAGTGCCACGCAGAGATGGCTGATATACCATTGAGAGATACAGTGCCACTGGAAGCAATTCAGTTGGATAGTGATTTGACCTATGAGGAGAAACCAGTCAAGATTCTCGAATATGCCAGTCGAGTCACGCGCAGCAAGGTTATCAAATTTTGCAAAGTTCAGTGGAGCCACCATACCGAGGATGAAGCCACCTAGGAGCGAGAGGAAGATCTACGGAAGGACCACCCTCACCTATTTTCTATCCAACCTGAATCTCGAGGGCGAGATTCATCTTAAGGGGGGTAGGTTTGTAACATCCCAAATTTTCAATTTGGAATGTTATACATTAGAGCATCATTGCATATCATATTTTATTTGCATTTTGATTTTGATCCTAGAAATTCTACGCAACTCAAGGACCCACGGAGAGAGTTGGGGATTTCGTTATTTTCATATTTGGGTTTCCTCAAATTTTTGAAAAGAGGATCATTTGATTTTATTTATTTTATCTTCAATTATTTCATTTATAAAAATAAGAGAGAGGGAATAAAATGACTTTCCCAAAAATAACAAATATTGAGGATTTAATAAAAAATCAAATAAGATTTTATTTTGGAGTTTTTTCGCTATTTTATTCGAATTTAGGAAAAATTGCATGTTTTTCAAATTGCATTTTAGGGCCAAGAAAATGTTCATCTCGTTCTAAATATTTTATTTAGATGGTGAAAATTTGTTTTGGCATTTTTAGATTTTTATTTATTTTTTTAGGATTTATTTTCTATTCGGCGGAATTGTTAAAAAAAACGTCCAGCGCCCGACTGGGCCGAGGCCCAGCCGAGCCGGCCCAGCTTCCCCGCGCCGCCGTCTCCCTCCAGGAGACCGCGATCGCCGCCGCCGTCGCCGAGTCCGACCCAGACTCCGCCTCCCCGCCGCCTTGCCCCCTCCTCCAAGCCGCCCTCCCCCCTCTTAAAAGCTGCCCCGCCCCGCCGCCTCACCCCGTCCTGCCCCGCCACCGAAGCCGC
>NC_057811.1:418514056-418522101 GCF_018294505.1 Triticum aestivum
ACGCCGCCGCCGCCCCGCCGTCGTTCGGTTTTTTGAACCGATCCGGTTTAAAAAAAACCCTAGTTTTCGTTTTTTAGAACAGATCGGTTTTTATTTTTTATCCCGGTTTAGTTTAGTTAGCGGACGTTCGTCCGTACGTTCGTTTTAACGAACGGTTTTCGTCGTTTAGCCGTAGACAACGAACGTTTGTTCGTTAGCCTATTCGTTCGTTTTCTTTTTCTCGGATTTTCCGCGATTATTTCTGATCGTGATTTCCGATCTGTTTTTCGTTTTCGTTTTTCTTTTCGCTCGTTTGTCGGAATTAGGCGATTCAAGCGCCTAGAGTTTCGTCTCGAAGCCCTCTTTCCGTTTAACCAACTCAAACAAGTGTTTGCTTCTGTAAAATTTGACTTAGGTCCAGATTAGTAAACGAAGCTTGTTTCTTTCGCCGTTTGACTTTCGTTGCTTCGTTTGATTTGATTCTTTTTGCAAACCGGAGTTCTTAAGTTGAACTTTATGCTTAGATCTCTTATTCGAGTTTTACCAATGCATTAGATGAGTACTTATTGTATGCTTGTTTGTTTGCGATAGAGTACCCGGAGTGCGCCGCTTGCTACTTCGAATCCCTAGGTTTCACGGATCATCAGCAAGGCAAGTAACACTTTGATCATACTTTTCATTACCCAGTTTTATTGCATTAGATCAATCCTCAAACACTGCATGATTAGGATCTGATTAAATTGTGGGTTTTGGGAAGTAGATTGAGGTTGTACCTATTACCTGTTTTGTATTCAAACCCTTGGGAGTTACTGCTACGTTTGCTTATATTGCTATGCTATGCTAGTAGACGTGGATTGGGTTTGAGTGTATCCATGACAGATGTGAGTTTGTTAATTAATGGTTCAACTTAAGGTGGCAACTTAAATACACATCTAGGTGGATTGAGGCACCTGGGTATTCCAGCAATTGCCTGTTTTTTTATGGACCGCCACCCAGGCTCAAAGGGATCATAAGATTATTCATGCTAGAAACTTCCGTGTGCAGCCGCAAGCTATTATGGGCTCTAGCATAGTTGATTAAGTTGTGTGAACTCTTACAGTGGTAGACTAGCAGATGTAGGGGAAGTAGGTGTAACTGTCTACTCGATCGTAAGGTGCTAACGCTTCTGAAAGACTATGCCTCGGTCATCCGTTTCTCAAACACGATGTAGTGCGAGAATCCCAACGGAGGAGATCGAGTCTTGCGGGGAAAAGTACGCAAACCTCTACAGAGTGTACAATCTAATCATGGTTAGCCGTGTCCCCGGTTATGGACATCTTGAGTATCTAGTACTTGGATTATCACGTGAATCTCATCATGTTACTTTAATTAATTTTGTTGGGATTAATGTTGAAACTTAATTGGGATTGAGATGGTGTCACCCATTCTCAATGTTTAACAACCACCATGATAGTCAAATAAAATTTATTCCTTTGCAGTAGGGAAAAATTGGCTTTTCACAAAACTGTAACAATAGAGCTTTCCACCAGCCATATATGCATGTAGTATAGCATTATCCTGTTCATTACTCTCTATGTGTTACATTGCCAGCATATTCCATGTGCTGACCCGTTTTTCGGGCTGCAACGTTTCATGTTGCAGACTTTTCAGACGACGAGTAAGGTGCCTTAGGTCGTGGTCTTATACTCAGTGATGCCGTTGGAGTTGATGGACTCGCTTATCTTCCAAGTCTTCCGCTGTTATCGTTTTTAGATGGCCTTAAGCCATATTTATTGTATTAAGTTCTCTTTTGAGACATTCGATGTAATAAGTGTGTGATTGCTGCTCTGTTATATATCCTTCGAGTACTGTGCATATCAGCATTACTGATCCAGGGATGACACTGATGCACAGAGACTTGACCGTCTGAGGTCTGGTCGCTACAAGATGGTATCAGAGCACACGTTGACTGTAGGACACGACCACTAAGCTTAAACCCTAGATCACTATTCTCTTCTCATTTCTGACTCGTCTCCATTTTCCACTCTTTTAGGATGGCGGATGCCAGGAACAAGTTCATGCAACCAGATGAAGATACACCCTTTGGACGCCACTTGAAGGAAGTCACTAGATACCTAAACATCGGAATACCAAGCTTCACCGGAACCTACAATGCCACACTACCAGAAGAGGAGCGTTGGATGATTCAAGTTCAAGTTCCAGGAAGGACGTTCATGCCTGTCACCGAGCCCATAGAGTTTTCCTTTGATGCACCAACCTAGAGTCTAGGAAAGAGCATGGCAGCCCACATCACCATGGGACGCATTGGAGAAGTTTACCACAAGGAGCTTAAGGATACTATTTACCAGATTTGTGGGCGCCGAGATGAGCAATGGGAGATGATCAATACCAAGAAGGATAGATCAATTGCAGCTTTCATCCAGGAGCCAAACCAACACATTCGTGCCAGGAGAACCAAATGTGCGCAGGCATGATAGATCTGAAGAAGGCATTGACCAAGATCACGGAGTTGGAGGAAGAACTCAAGGCTACGCGCGAGGATTATATGGAGGAAATCGTCGCACTGGTGGAGAAGAATGACGACGTGGAAAAGAAGATCAGAGTATTCATGGGAGACCCAGCACCAGGAGGAGAAGATGATGATTGCGCTTGCCCGGATAACTACATCATCATCGACGACACCGACTCAGACCCCAGTGAAGATGACTTTGTTGATGAAGCTGGAGCCGATATCATGGAGTCTTCGACCGATCAAAATTTCTAGTAGACCACCATAATCAGTAGTAGTATTCCCCCATGTATATAGTATAGTCCGAGCACTTTGTGACGATAGTTAGATCGATTGTATGCCTTGTTTGAATTGATTTGAGTGATATTGATTGTGTTTGTCTCATGTGCATATGGGTAGTGTTTTCTCTCTAGACCTCATTCTATTCTAAATTCTCATCTTTTCTAAACCCATAAGATGCCTCCGAGATGCGACACCGGATTTGTTTTCCCACCGGAGATCACTCAGTTGATTCAGCAGCAGAATGTCTTGATGCAAGCACTAGTATAGAACCAAGGCAACAACAACAACAACCCAAAACCACCACCACTTGTTGATCACTTAACCCGTTTCTTGAGACTGAATCCGCCGGTGTATTCCAGTAGCACCGAGCCGATTATTGCTGATGATTGGCTCCGCAAAGTTGGAAGGGAGTTGACCACTGCAGGATGCACAGATGCGGAAAGAGTGCGTTTTGCCGCACATCAGCTTGATGGACCTGCAGCATCATGGTGGGAGAATTACACAGCCACACACCCTATAGACACTGTCACATGGGACCAGTTCCAGCAAGCTTTTCGTACTGCCCATGTTTCAGCAGGAGCTATGGCCATGAAGAAGCGTGAGTTTCGCAACCTACGCCAAGGAGGACGCACCGTAGGCCAGTATGTGGAGGATTTTAGTAAACTAGCACGTTATGCCCCAGATGACGTTGCTACTGATGCAGCCAAGCAGGAGAAGTTTTTGGAAGGACTGAATGATGAGCTGAGCATGCAGTTGATGGTAGCAACCTTCAACAACTACCAGGAGTTGGTAGATAGAGCTCTCATGATTGAAGGGAAGTAGCAGCAGATTGAAAACCGCAAGAGGAAGTATGGACAAGGGAAGTACAATTCTGGAGCTCAGCAGAAGCCAAGTTTTACCCCGATATCGGGAGGATATTTTCAGCATACCCATGGAGGAGGTAGTTCGCACAATCATAATGGCCCCAAGAATGGTAACGGGAATGGAGGAAGCAACGGCCAGAACCGTACCAACCCATCAACCCCAGCCAAGAGAGACCTGAGCCAAGTCACTTGCTATAAGTGTCAGAAGACTGGACATTATGCCAATGAATGTCCTGAAGCCCAGAATGGAAATGGCAATGGAAGCTCTGGGAAGAAGCCGAACCCTTTCAATAAAGGACATGTGAACCACGTTAACGTGGAGGAGGTTGAAGCCCTGCCAGATGCAGTAATAGGTAAGTTTTTGGTTAAGTCATTTACTGCACTCGTTCTTTTTGATACTGGTGCATCGCATTCATACATATCAAGGGGATTCGTGGATAAGTATAAACTTCCCACCAAAGTTCTTAGAACACCTATGTTAGTGAGTTCATCAGGAGCAGAGTATATGGCAAGCCAAGGATGTTTTCAGATGCCATTGGCCATAGGTAGGCATGTTTTCCCCTTAGACTTAATAATCTTGGAGTCGCAAGGTTTGGATGTGATTTTGGGTATGGATTGGCTGTCGATGTACGGAGGAAACATCGATTGCGCCAGTAAGACGATTTTACTTACCACCCCAGAAGGAAGAAGGATTAAGTATGTATCCCGGCATGTGCCGAAGAGGACTCAGGTGAATTCCTTATCAGGAGTTGTACAGGAGGAAGTACCAGTGGTGAAGGATTTCCCTGACGTATTTCCAGAGGATTTGCCAGGCATGCCACCGGATAGAGACATTGAGTTTTTGATTGAGCTTTTGCCAGGCACAGGGACAATATCTAAGAGACCGTACAGGATGCCCGCAAAAGATTTGGAGGGGATTAAGAAGCAGATTAAGGAGTTACTGGATAAAGGCTATATTCGCCCAAGTTCTTCACCCTGGGGGTCGCCAGTACTTCTAGTGGAGAAGAAGGATGGATCGTTAAGGATAGTTGTTGATTATCGAGGACTGAATGAAGTGACCATCAAAAACAAGTACCCACTGCCGATGATCAATGATCTGTTTGACCGCTTACAAGGAGCTAAGGTATTTTCCAAGATCGATCTGCGGTCAGGATACCATCAGTTGAAGATTCGAGAGCAGGATATACCTAAGACGGCTTTTACCACTAGGTATGGGCTGTAGGAGTATACTGTTATGTCATTTGGTCTGACTAACGCACCTGCCTATTTCATGAACCTGATGAACAAGGTGTTTATGGAGTTTTTGGATAAGTTCGTCGTGGTGTTCATTGATGATATTTTGGTCTACTCCAAGAATGAAGAGGAGCATAAGGAACATTTGCGTTTGGTACTTGAGAAGCTCAGAGAACATCAGTTATACACCAAGTTCAGCAAATGTGAGTTTTGGTTGAAGGAAGTTGGATTCCTCGGACATGTTATATCCAGAGAAGGAATAGCAGTAGACCCCACCAAAGTTGACACTGTAACAAACTGGGAATCACCCACATCAGTTGGAGAGATCCGGAGTTTTCTTGGACTCGCAGGATACTACCGAAGATTCATTGAGAATTTCTCGAGGATTGCAAAGTCCATGACGGAGCTGTTGAAGAAGGACACCAAGTTTAATTGGACTGAGGAATGTGAAGCTAGTTTCCAGGAGTTGAAGAAATGTTTGGTTTCATCACCAGTGTTGATTCCGCCAGATCAGCGCAAGGATTATGAAGTATACTGCGATGCTTCTCGTCGAGGACTTGGAGCAGTCCTTTTGCAGGAAGGAAGAGTTGTTTCATATGCCTCACGACAGCTTAAGCCCCATGAGTTGAATTATGCTACGCATGATTTGGAGTTAGCAGCCGTAGTACATGCGTTGAAGACATGGAGACACTTTCTCATCGGAAACCACTGCGAGGTGTACACGGATCATAAGAGTTTGAAATACATCTTCACGCAGAATGAGTTGAATCTCAGGCAAAGGAGATGGTTGAGCTCATAAAGGATTATGATATGAGATTGCATTATCACCCCGGAAAGGCTAACGTAGTAGCAGATGCGTTGAGCAGCAAGAGCCATGTCAACACACTCATGACCGGAGAGTTACCAAAGGAATTAGCCGAGGATCTTCGCGAGCTATGTTTGGAGATAGTTCCGAGAGGCTATGTTGCCGCATTAGAAATACAGTCTACTTTGATGGATAAGATCAAAGAAGCTCAGAAGACTGACAAGGAGATTGCCAAAATAAAGGAAAGGATGCGCAAAGGAAAAGCCAAGGGATTTCGTGAGGACGAGCACGATACCTTATGGTTTGAGGACCGTGTTTATGTGCCTAATGATCAGGAGATCAGGAAGTTGATTCTGCAAGAGGCCCATGATCCGCCGTATTCGATTCACCCAGGAAATACCAAGATGTATTTGGATTTGAAGGATACTTTCTGGTGGACCGGAATGAAGAAGGATATTGCGGAGTATGTAGCAGTTTGTGATGTATGTCAGAGAGTGAAGGCAGAGTATCAGAAGCCAGCAGGATTGCTACAACCATTGCCGATACCCGAATGGAAATGCGATAAGCTAGGCATGGATTTTATCACGGGATTGCCCAGGACTCGTTCAGGCTATGACTCGATATGGGTTGTAGTCGATCGTTTGACGAAGGTAGCTCATTTCATCCCAGTGAAGACCACTTACACCAGTGCTAAGTTGGCAAAGATATACATGACCAGGATCGTATGTCTGGATGGAGTTCCGAGGACCATTGTATCATTTAGAGGAACCCAGTTTACTTCAAAGTTTTGCAATCAGTTGCACGAAACTTTGGGTACCAGGCTAGAGTTCAGTACAGCCTTTCATCCACAGACAGACGGACAGACCGAGAGAGTCAATCGGATTTTGGAGGACATGCTGAGAGCTTGTGCGCTAGATTATGGATCAAGTTGGGACGACAATTTGCCTTATGCAGAGTTCTCTTATAACAACATTTATCAAGCCAGTTTGAAGATGGCCCCTTCGAAGCGCTGTACGGAAGAAGGTGCGGAACACCGTTGTTGTGGGACGAAGTTGGAGACCGACAGTTGTTTGGACCAGATTTGATTAAGGAATCTGAACAGAAGGTGAAGTTGATTCGCGATAGGCTCAAGGTAGCCCAATCCAGGCAGAAGAGATATGCGGATTCTATACGCAAGGAGACTGTTTACGAAGTCGGAGACAGAGTTTATCTTCGTGTATCCCCACTTCGAGGAGTTAAGCGCTTTGGAGTTAAGGGAAAGTTAACGCCACGATTTGTAGGACCATACAAAGTTTTGGGGCGTATGGGAGAAGTTGCTTACAAGTTGGAATTACCCGAAGGATTGTCAGGAGTTCACGATGTGTTCCACGTTTCCCAGTTGAAGAAGTGCCACGCAGAGATGGCCGATATACCATTGAGAGATACAGTGCCACTGGAAGCAATTCAGTTGGATAGTGATTTGACCTATGAGGAGAAACCAGTCAAGATTCTCGAATATGCCAGTCGAGTCACGCGCAGCAAGGTTATCAAATTTTGCAAAGTTCAGTGGAGCCACCATACCGAGGATGAAGCCACCTGGGAGCGAGAGGAAGATCTACGGAAGGACCACCCTCACCTATTTTCTATCCAACCTGAATCTCGAGGGCGAGATTCATCTTAAGGGGGGTAGGTTTGTAACATCCTAAATTTTCAATTTGGAATGTTATACATTAGAGCATCATTGCATATCATATTTTATTTGCATTTTGATTTTGATCCTAGAAATTCTACGCAACTCAAGGACCCACGGAGAGAGTTGGGGATTTCGTTATTTTCATATTTGGGTTTCCTCAAATTTTTGAAAAGAGGATCATTTGATTTTATTTATTTTATCTTCAATTATTTCATTTATAAAAATAAGAGAGAGGGAATAAAATGACTTTCCCAAAAATAACAAATATTGAGGATTTAATAAAAAATCAAATCAGATTTCATTTTGGAGTTTTTCGCTATTTTATTCGAATTTAGAAAAAATTGCATGTTTTTCAGATTGCATTTTAGGGCCAAGAAAATGTTCATCTCGTTCTAAATATTTTATTTAGATGGTGAAAATTTGTTTTGGCATTTTTAGATTTTTATTAATTTTTCTAGGATTTATTTTCTGTTCGGCGGAATTGTTAAAAAAACGTCCAGCACCCGACTGGGCCGAGGCCCAGCCGAGCCGGCCCAGCTTCCCCGCGCCGCCGTCCCCTCTAGGAGACCGCGATCGCCGCCGCCGTCGCCGAGTCCGACCCAGACTCCGCCTCCCCGCCGCCTTGCCCCCACCTCCAAGCCGCCCCTCCCCCTCTTAAAAGCCGCCCCGCCCCGCCGCCTCACCCTGTCCTGCCCCGCCACC
>NC_057811.1:418522631-418535605 GCF_018294505.1 Triticum aestivum
GCCGTAGCCTCGCCTGTGGTATACGCCGCCGCCGCCCCGCCGTCGTTCGGTTTTTTGAACCGATCCGGTTTTAAAAAAAAACCCTAGTTTTCGTTTTTTTAGAACAGATCAGTTTGTATTTTTTATCCCAGTTTAGTTTAGTTAGCGGGCGTTCGTCCGTACATTCGTTTTAACGAACGGTTTTCGTCATTTAGCCGTAGACAACGAACGTTTGTTCTTTAGCCTATTCGTTCGTTTTCTTTTTCTCGGATTTTCCGCGATTATTTCTGATCGCGATTTCCGATCTGTTTTTCGTTTTCGTTTTTCTTTTCGCTCGTTTGTCGGAATCAGGCGATTCAAGCGCCTAGAGTTTCGTCTCGAAGCCCTCTTTCCGTTTAACCAACTCAAAAAAGTTTTTGCTTCTGTAAAATTTGACTTAGGTCCAGATTAGTAAACGAAGCTTGTTTCTTTCGCCGTTTGACTTTCGTTGCTTCGTTTGATTTGATTCTTTTTGCAAACCGGAGTTCTTAAGTTGAACTTTCTGCTTAGATCTCTTATTCGAGTTTTACCTGTGCATTAGATGAGTACTTATTGTATGCTTGTTTGTTTGCGATAGAGTACCCGGAGTGCGCCGCTTGCTACTTCGAATCCCTAGGTTTCACGGATCATCAGCAAGGCAAGTAACACTTTGATCATACTTTTCATTACCCAGTTTTATTGCATTAGATCAATCCTCAAACACTGCATGATTAGGATCTGATTAAATTGTGGGTTTTGGGAAGTAGATTGAGGTAGTACCTATTATCTGTTTTGTATTCAAACCCTTGGGAGTTACTGCTACGTTTGCTTATATTGCTATGCTATGCTAGTAGACGTCGATTGGGTTTGAGTGTATCCATGACAGATGTGAGTTTGTTAATTAATGGTTCAACTTAAGGTGGCAACTTAAATACACATCTGGGTGGATTGAGGCACCTGGGTATTCCAGCGATTGCCTGTTTTTTTATGGACCGCCACCCAGGCTCAAAGGGGTCATAAGATTATTCATGCTAGAAACTTCCATGTGCAGCCGCAAGCTATTATGGGCTCTAGCATAGTTGATTAAGTTGTGTGAACTCTTACAGTGGTAGACTAGCAGATGTAGGGGAAGTAGGTGTAACTGTCTACTCGAACGTAAGGTGCTAACGCTTCTGAAAGACTATGTCTCGGTCATCCGTTTCTCAAACACCATGTAGTGCGAGAATCCCAACGGAGGAGATCGAGTCTTGCGGGGAAAAGTGCGCAAACCTCTGCAGACTGTACAATCTAATCATGGGTAGCCGTGTCCCCGGTTATGGATATCTTGAGTATCTAGTACTTGGATTATCACGTGAATCTCATCATGTTACTTTAATTAATTTTGTTGGGATTAATGTTGAAACTTAACTGGGATTGAGATGGTGTCACCCATTCTCAATGTTTAACAACCACCATGATAGTTAAATAAAATTTGTTTCTTTGCCTTAGGGAAAAATTGGCTTTTCGCAAAACTGTAACCATAGAGCTTTCCACCAGCCGTATATGCATGTAGTATAACATTATCTTGTTCATTACTCTCTATGTGTTACATTGCCAGCATATTCCATGTGCTGACCCGTTTTCCGGGTTGCAACGTTTCATGTTGCAGACTTTTCAGACGACGAGTAAGGTGCCTTAGGTCTTGGTCTTATACTCAGTGATGTCGTTGGAGTTGATGGACTCGCTTATCTTCCAAGTCTTCCGCTGTTGTCGTTTTTAGATGGCCTTAAGCCATATTTATTGTATTAAGTTCTCTTTTGAGACATTCGATGTAATAAGTGTGTGATTGCTGCTCTGTTATAAATCCTTCGAGTACTGTGCATATCAGCATTACTGATCCAGGGATGACACTGATGCACAGAGACTTGACCGTCCGAGGTCTGGTCGCTACACAAGCTCGCCTTGCGGCGGGCCAATCCCCGAGTTCTCTGGAGCCAAGATACGAGGAGGAGGAAGCCGATCCAATGTTCATGGCGGAGGTCGCGTCGCAAAAGGCCCCCAATGGGTACGAGGCGATGGACGTCGACTTCGTGCCGGCGTCCGAGTCCCCCATGGTGTAGGCGGACCAGCGGTTCAACCTGGCGATACTAAAGGAGGACCGGGAGGCAGAGGCTCAACTCGACACGGAGTGCGCGCATGCCGCTGCCATCGAGGCTCTCCTATAGGCAGAACCTGATGTCGTGGATATGAACCAGGCGGCGGAGGCTCAACTTGAGGCGGAGTGCGCAGATGCCGCTGCCATCGAGGCCCTCCTTCAGGCGGAACCAGACGTCCTGGACTTGAACTGGGCAGTAGAGGCTCAACTCGACGCGGATCGCGCGGATGCCGCTCTCATCGAGGCCCTCCTGCAGGCGGAACCGGACGTCCTAGACTTGAACCGGGCGTCGGAGGCTTGACTCAACGCGGAGCGCGCGGACGCCGCTGCGATCGAGGCCCTCCTGCAGGCGGTACCAGACATCCTAGACTTGAACCGGGCGGTGCTCTCGTCCGTGCAGAGTGCCCGCACGCTCCGCGTGAACCAGTAGCTGGAGGCTGAGGACAACCACGGTGCGGAGACGCACGTCAGCAGCTACGGCTGGTTCGCCCCGGCAGCCAAAGACGACAAGGCCGTCTCGTTCCGCGAGCAGTGATAGTTTTTTGTTATGTTGTTGTTTTTATGGATATTTTGCTGTGTAAAAACATACTCCCTCCGTTCCTAAATACTTGTCTTTATAGGCATTTCAACAAGTGACTACATACGGAGTAAAATGAGTGAATCTACACTCTAAAATATGTCTACATACATCCGTATGTGATATTCATTTGAAATGCCTAGAAAGACAAGTATTTAGGAACGGAGGGAGTATATTGTTATGCAAGTCGCCTGACTTGGGTCGGTCTACCATTTCAGGCGGTTGGATGAATATCCTACGTCTCCTAACCCTTCTTCCTCACCTCTTCTTCTTCCCGAACAGACCACCGCACGGGCCGTACGGATACTCCCCAACATGCGGTTGGATAAACATACTCTATGAACGAAAATTATGTGTCAGCGGTAGGATGGCTGAGTTTGGTTTGTTCACATGCGACAACACGTGTCAGTGAGGGTGCGTTCCCTTGGTTGGGTTTGCGGCGTGCATGAGCGACTATGCATGTGAGGGTGCGGTGCGACCGCGGCGTGCAGGAGCGACCGTGTGAGGGTGCGGTGCGACCGCGACAGCCGTGCGCAAGTGTACCTCCTTTTCAGTTTGAAAACATTAGGCAAGCTTGGCAAAAAAGTGTGGCGAAGTATGGCAATGCAAGGCCTAGACCCAAATAGGACAAGTATGTAGTACTACGTACTAGGAGTGCTAGTGTTAAAAAAGAAAGGCGGGGTTTTCCTTCGCGGGATTAATCGATACAAATCCTCGTTTCACGTGTCAATTAATGCGTATTTTTTCTCCAAAGCCCAAAGAGCTGACCATCTCACTCCTCATCGCTTGATTAATGCAGCGGCATGCAAACCAACCTTCTCACTTCCGCATGCATGCAGGGGATATTAATGTCCTTGGTTGCTAGTACGAGGCAAACCCCATCAATTTTGCCTCGATTAGTGTTAGTGGCCTGTTGCAAATTGTAATTTTGATATACTGGCCTTGTGTACAAAAAAATGGAGGTAGCAACTATATTTGACTTCCTTCCCCATTGCGGTGACGTCGACGATATCTCGAACGTTGTGGTTTGGGGAAGTGCGTTTGACGGAGAACACCATTGAGGGAGACCACGGTAAGTCGTTTGCAAGTGCCTCCTGCAAGCCGAGACAACCGCCTTATTTGCATCCAGGAAGCCCGTTGAACCAAAGGACGCGTAAATGTACTAGTACTACTCGTACACAATAGTGTCGTCTGTCCAGCTTAGTGCGGTGAGATGGTTTCTCAAAGAAGACGATGGAGAAGCGGCGTCAGCGAAGAGTGAAATGATGGTTGCTTCGTCCGTGCTTTGTGATTTGACGCCTCACTGTTTTGTGATTTGTGATAGAAGGGACATGGGAGTAGACTCTATCCTCTATACTGTACATGCGTCCAAGCACGGGAGAAAGAGGAGAGACGTTGCATTTTTCTATTCCTTCAATCAATCAATCAATCAATCAGGGAGCTTCGGTTCCATCCTTTTGGCTTTGGCAACACCGTCCACAATGGTTCCCACGATGCCAAAAGCTATTTTCACATTTGGCTACACATTGTGGATGCCCTTAACCGTACCACTTGGTTTTGCTCCTGTGTGCTATCTATACAAATCTCAATTATATTGATCTAAAAAATTATAGAATCAAGATTAGTAAAAAGGAGGTGATTTTGCCGCGCGGATGGCGGGGGAGGTTTCATATTTTTAGAGGATGTTGTCCTGGCGGTTTGCTAACATGCGGTCCCACGTGTCAGTGCTTTACCAAGCCGATCCGCTTCCCACATGAGGCAGAACAACGGTAGAAGCAACACGTGGTTAACTTGAAGAAGATGAGGGAGAAGCGGATTCAGCAACGAGTGAAATGATGGTTGCTTCGTCCCTCCAACTTCTTTTTTTAGCATTATTACTTCATCCCTCCAACTTAACTGCGGGAAAGGTGCAGCTTTGTGATTTGACGCCTCATTGCTCATTACTACGCCGGCGCCATCACTGGGTGCTTCAGCCTTGCTGCTCTACACGTATTTCGATATGGCACGTGGACCCGGTAGCTTGATGTCCCACATGTCGGTGAAAGGGACTAGAAGATTTATGAAAGCGAGCGCTCCACTCTTACGACGGAGGAGTACACGACACGACGGCCCAGTGAACTGTCACTTGTACTGTATATAGTACTATAGTTTTGTTGTTTCGCACGATCCATCGATACAAACCCGATTAAACAGGAAAGGGCGGGATTTTTCCCGCGCGGTATATGATACTGGCCATACATTTCAAAGGCAATTTTAATGTATGCAAACTGAATAATTAAGTAACAATATGATATCTAGTAAAACTAAAAACACATATGATTTATTGTGTTAGAGTGTAGTAGTAGTGCTGTATTGCATAGTTGTTAGATGTAACATGCGAGAACATGTAGAGATGTAGTTTTGGAGGGCCTACAGACAGAAAAGCGTAATACGTTCACCGAACTTCAGAATAAGCTGATTACGGTCACTATAAACGTTTTGCGGTGATTATACGGTCACTTGCTCACAGTTCAGCATCAGATTGCACTCTGTTGACCGGCCAAATAGTCTGCGTGGCACCATGTTGACTAGTTAAATTGACCATGTTCCTTGTGGGTCCCACTTGTCAGTTCGCATAGGGAAAAGGTTCGATAAACACAAATTTACGCAGGCGCGACAAGACTCCACCCCGTGCGCGGGAATCACCTCGTTGCGTATGTGTCTGTCAGGGCCTGTTGTGTGCGCATGCACGTGTAGGTTGAGCACTTGAGCGTGAGAGTGTGTGTTGGTCGTGTGGTGTACTGGTGTGTGCATGCATGCGTGCGTGTGTGCGTGTGAGTGTTGCGTGCGTGCGTGGCTGCGTGTGTACGTGTGAGTGTTGCGTGCGTGCGTGGGTGCATGTGTTCGTGTGAGTGTTGCGTCCATGCAGTTCGTGTGCATGTGTGCGTGTGTGTATAATCACCACACCAACTCCTGTGTGTTAAAACAGATGGCTCAGCATACCAATACAAGGCCACCTTGTCCGCTGTGCCCGCGGTCATGACTTCGAACCACCGTCCAATATTTTTTTGTCATTTGTTTTCATTCTTACTAGCAAGATGCCCGTGCGTTGCACGTAACATCAAGATGCATTTGTATGACTAGTTTATCTTGTGAGAGAAAAGGATGAATGAGGGAAGGCCTTATTTGCAAATGTGGAGAGGTGTGTGGGTACCTTTTTGCAAAATTGTCATAGTTTCTTTCCTATCCGTCAGATATAAATCGGACGGCCTGTATTGCAGGATGGCAGGCACACCATCATAACCAACTCTGTTTTTATAAGAGTGTATTTTATCCCTACTCTTATAAAAAGCATAGTCGGCGATGATCGTGTGCCTGCCATCCTGCAATATAGGTCGTCCGATCTATATCTGACGGATAGGAAGGAAACTATGGCAATTTGCAAAAAGATACCCACACCCCTCTCCACACTTGCAAATAAGGCCTTCCCTTGTTCATCCTTTTCTCCCACAAGATAAACTGTCGTGGTTTTGTCACGGCAGATGTCCTAGAGAAAGGACTTAGTCGTGGAGCCTTCGCTACGGGTTAGCTTAAAAGGGTTAAAGCGGACAAGGGACGCAAGAGAATTTTATACTAGTTCGGCCCCTTACGATGAAGGTAAAAGCCTACGTCTAGTTGTGATGGAATTGATGGGGTTCGATGACCAGGGAGCGAATACGCTTTGCCTGAGTCTCGAGTTGTTGTCTGTTGTCGCCGAACCGCCGCCGGGTCGTCCCCTTATATACATGGGTTGACGCCCGTCGGTTTACAGACTCGGAGGCTGGCTCATAATCGTGTCCGGCTCGGTCTCTGCTACTTCTATCTTACAACACAAGTTTACATCTCAATGCCGGTTTGTGTCTACAGGCCTTAAACCGGCTTTGGGCCCTGGGCCTTCATGAGGCGTCACCGTCAGTCTTCATGGGCTTCAGATACAGACGAAGTACTTATGAAGTTAACCCAGCCTCTCCTGGCCGGTTTACGCCCAGTGGTAATATCCCCAACATTAGGCCCCAGATTGATTTGAACTGGTTCATGTCAATCCTCAATACTTTAAGAAAATTTCTTCTTTGACATCTTCATATAATCTTGTAAACCGCCGTGACATCATCTTCTAGGATCATGGTAAACCGCCGTGACGTCACCTGTCATTTAAAACTGTGTATAACCCACCTTCATTAATGAGCCTCCGACAATTGAGGCGACAGCTGCGCCTCATATCCAAAAATTCGGCTCCTCGATTTTCGTGCGTGTCGTTTAACTCCCTTATAAATAGGGCCAGTGGGTCTTTCCATTTTCCCCCTCGTGCCTCTTCGCGTCATCGTCATCCTCGCGACGCCCGAACCTTCGACCTCGGCCGCCGCCGTCAACCTTCGAATGCCGCAGCAACCCTGGCTGCTGCATCGACCTGAACGTACCAGAGCTCCTCCACGCGCCGCCGCTGCTCAACAGCCTCCGTAAGTCTCCCCTTTCTCTTACCATATATCTGCACTTAGGGTTTCTGTCATTCATCAGTGTTCGTCGCCGCCCTTCTTTTTCCTTATTTATATCCATGGATTAGATCCAAAAACCACATAGATCTCGCGCGGTAGCAGTTTAAGCCACATACATCTCGCGCGGTAGTAGTTTCAGCACCTGTTTGATATCCAACTCATCTTTACTTGGTGAACCTTTAGTACGCTGGAATTTAGGTCAGAACACCTTTTGTTTTCCTATGTGCGGTAGATCTGAAATTACCATAGCAAGATGTGAAACTTGTTTCTTTCTTCACTTACACACTTTGAATACCAGATTGACCGGTTTAACTTCACAGAAAAAATGATGACCCGGTAGATACCATTAGTCCCCTGTTGAACCGTCAATGCATTATACCGTTCCATTGTCAGACTTCAGTTTACGAATAACCAAATCCGGTTTACCAATATGCTTGTATCCTCATACCGCCGTATAGTTGTCCACTGTAAATCTTAAACCGGAAATAATCATTTTTCAGATTTTCCTTGTCATGGCTAAACAAGTCTATGAGTGCAATTGGGCTCCCTCTCGAGTTACCGAGGAGCAGTTAAACAACCTTGTTAAAACGGGTGCTTTAGCCAAGAAAGATGTCATCCACTGGAGGGTCCCTGGCCTGGGAAATCCTCCTACACCCAAGGATGGAGAGGTAGTCGTGTTTGTTGATCATCTCGGACGAGGTTTTAGCCCTCCTGGTTCAAAAAATTTCCGAGATGAGCTAGCCAATTTTCAGCTGCGCCCTCAAGACATCGGTCCCAACTCTGTTACCAACATCTGCCACTTCCAAGTATTCTGTGAAGTTTATCTGCAAGAGGAACCTATAGTCAAACTGTTTAGGGATTTCTTTCACTTAAACCGTCGCACCGAGTTCTCAGATAGACCCTATACGGAACTGGGCGGAATGGCGGTTTAGAAGAGGAAAGAAGTCACCTTCCCCATCCCAAACTCCACAGTCACCCCAAAGAGTGGAACCAAACTTGGTTTTACTGCATGGATACCTCTCCATCTGACGAAAACCCCCTGCCGGGTTACCGCCCTGAACGCCTGAGCAACACACACCCTTTCCCTAAGAGGCTGACTGCAAGAGAGAGGGCCAACTATGCTCCTCAATTATCAAAGCTCAGAGCCTTCATGGCAAACGGTTTGACAGGAGTTGATCTTGCTCGCTGTTGGATAAGCTGGAGTATTCTGCCCTTAAGCCGGCGCCCCGGTTTGATGTGTGAGTACACGGGGAGTTTGAAGGATGCTCAACGACACATTGACATTCAGCTTACAGACGAAGAAGTCACTGAGGCTGTAAAGAAAATACTGAACGAACCGGAGGCCGTCTGTGCCCAAACCGGACTACTCCCTTTCTGCACCTTCAACAAACCACCAGCTGTAAGAATCATATAATCCTTTGTACCTGAATTTGCTTCTGTCCAAATATTCTCTGAAAGTGTGATTATTTTCTGACAGGGTGATGATCCGTTCTGGAACAAGAAGCATCACAAGACAAACCGGCGAAGCCGCAAGACAAACCGGTCAAGCCAGTTCGTCCAAAGACCAAGGTTGTTAAAAAACCTGCAAAAAGAAGGACCACCGCATCCTCCGATCTACCAGCTGATGACGATGTGCGTAATCCAGACCCAGAGGTAGAACTTGACTCTCTTGGTTCATTTTTCGTACATCTCATTGACAATGATTATTACCAGGATGACGCTGAAGGCAGTCATGCTGAGGACGTAGAGGTAACCATTCTTTCCTACGATTCAGATCCTCTGCCAACATCAAAAATCCGTCAAGCAAACCGAAAAGTAAAATTTTCTCACCCTCTTGCTTACTTGGACCCAAACTTTCTTTCGAAGACGCAACAACACGAAGCTTGCCGTACAACCTGGCACAGCGGCCAGGTAGTTACCTCCGCTGGTTTACCGAACAGTCCGGTTCAGAAACGCCGATCAGAGGTCTCTTATCCCATTGATACTTCATGCCCAAAAGCAGGGTTTTTTCGCCAGCCTCTTAACCCGCCTGATTCAAATTATCAGGGTACTTCTCACTACTCCTCTGGCGAGTCATCGGCCACACAGCTTTCACCCCTTAAAACAGTTCCTGGGTGAGCTATGCACATGTCTTTACTCTTAATGTGTTTTACATACTGTACTGATCCTTATGTCTATCTTTTCTCAGCGCCAAGCCAAGACCCAGCAAGAAAGCTCGGTTAAACAAACCGGCTGATGATAATGTAGCTGCTGAACCGGAAACAACTCCAGAGGCGGAAGAAGCTGATGCTGACGCCATGCTTCACAATCCGCCGCCTCAAGACCATGACGTCCTTGCTAAACAAGTGCAAGTTGACACTACAAGCCATGCAGACCGGCCAACCAGCCCTGTCCGGACTGATGACAAACCGGTCCGTCCAGTTAAGGACACTGGTAAACCGCCAACTCCGGTGAAGGCCGTTGATGAAGAAGATGATGACATTATGATTACTGGCACTGGCCACACCACTCCTGGCAATCCTGTAGCTTTGTCAAAGCATACTGCCAAGGATGATCTCTCTGCTATCGGCAAAGTCAAACGGAATGCCGATTTATCAAGCTACGCCCATCTCAATGCTCAAGACATTCACTCTGGCTTCTTGAACCGTCTGTATACCAGCCGTGATTATGAAGCTAGTTTGGTAAACTTGATGAAGGAGCGATATGAGGTAACTACCAATTTTCTCTTTTGTCCAATTGCAGTTTATCAATTCCTAGTAGCCCCCAAGTGACGGTTTATGATACCGATCTAAACCGGGACTTGTGTCATAACTTATCTTTTCATATTTAGCCTCCAGGGACCGGATTACCTCGTTAAGATGAATCGGTTTCTTTAAAATTTGCCATACTGCTCTTTCACCAGTATAGCCCCCAAGGGCCGGTTTAACTTTATAAAGATGAACCGGGACTGTAGAAGAACTCCCATACCAACAGCTTTTTGAGCAAATACACATTAGCCCCCAAGTGCCAAGATTAATACTTGTATTGTGCTTGGTACTTGTAGAAATTTCTGATCAAGAGCAAACATGCATTAGCCCCAAGTATCAAGGGCATAACTTGTTATGGGCTTGGTACTTCAAATATGTAATGTCAACTCATGATACATCTGTCCCTTTACAGGCGGAGCTGAGCAAGAAGGAACGGCAAACCGCTGATCTGCAAGAGAGCATCAAAACCCAGCAAGCTGAAGCCTTCAAAGCGAAGGAAGAGTTGACCCGCCCTCTAGGCGCTATGGAGAAACTGAAAGAGGGCTTCAACAAAGAGCGGGCGGATTGGGAGACTGAAAAAGCCGCTTTGATAAAAAGGGCTGAAAACGCAGAAGCCGCTCTTAAACCGGTGGTTGACGAGCTGACTACTGATGCGTTGCCGGTTTTACTGATGTTTGTAATGATATAGGAACTCGCATTAGCCATCTGGGCTCTGATGTGCAGAAGAAGTTGAAAGCTGCCTACACGCTGATAGAACAACTGTATACCGGCGCACAACGGATTATCTGCACCGCTTCTCACAATAAGCCACCCCCGACGTTGATCAAGGATACCTTAGACAGGCTATCTATGCTGCCTGCCCAGATAGAAGAGCTGAAGCGGTCTGCTGCAAGGGCTGGCGCTCTGACCGCACTAACCCGGGAAAAAGCATGGGTGTCTGATCTTGATCCGACGGACGTGGCAAAGGCTACCCAAGCTTAAAAGAAGACGGACCAGAGTTTGGCACTGAAGATCTCCGCGCCATAAACCGGGAAGTACGTCCACTGGCTTGTTGTAGCGACCAGACCTCAAATGGCCTGTGCTGCTGTGCACCAGTGTCATCCCTGGATCAGTAATGCTGACACGCACAGTAGAAATGGAGGATTTATAACAGAGTAGCAATCACACACTTATTACATCGGATATCTCCATAGAGACTAAGTATGATAAACATGGCTTAAGGCCATCTAAAACGATAACAGCGGAAGACTTGGAAGATAAGTGAGTCCATCAACTCCAGCGGCATCACTGAGTATAAGACCACGACCTAAGGCACCTTACTCGTCGTCTGAAAAGTCTGCAACATGAAACGTTGCAGCCCGAAAAGGGGTCAGCACATAGAATATGCTGGCAATGTAACACATAGAGAGCAATGAACAATAATAATGCTATACTACATGCATATATGGCTGGTGGAAAGCTCTATGGTTACAGTTTTGCGAAAAGCCAATTTTATCCTACTTCAAAAGGAATAAATTTTATTTAACTATCATGGTGGTTGTGAAACATTGAGATGGTTGACAGCATCTCAATCCCAATTAAAAGATCATCAATAACCCAACCAAATTAATTAGAAGTAACATAGTGTTGAGATTCACATGATAATCCAAGTACTAGATACTCAAGTTGTCCATAACCGGGGACACGGCTAATCATGATCAGTTTGTACACTCTGCAGAGGTTTGTGCACTTTTCCCACAAGACTTGATCTCCTCCGTTGGATTACTCGCACTACATGGTGTTTGAGTAACGGATGACCAAGACACAGTCTTTCAGAAGTGTTTGCACCTTACGTATGGGTAGACCGTTACACCTACTTTCCCCTACATCTGCTAGTCTACCACTGTAAGAGTTCACACGACTTAGTCAACTATGCTAGAGCCCATAATAGCTTGCGGCTGCACACGGAAGTTTCTAGCATGAAAAATCTCATGATCCCTTTGAACCTGGGTGGCGGTCCAAAGAAAAACAGGCAATCCTGGAATACCCAGGTACCTCAATCCACCCAGATGTGAGTTTAAGTTGCCACCTTAAGTAAACCATTAAATTAACAATCTCACATCTGTCATGGAAAATTCACTCAAACCCAATCCACGTCTACGAGCATAGCATAGCAATATAAGCAAACGTAGAAGTAACTCCCAAGGGTTTGATAATAAAACAGGTAATAGGTACTACCTCAACTACTTCCCAATACCCACAATTTAATTAGGTCCCAACCATGCAATGTTTGAGGGTTGAATCTAATGCATAAAAACTGGGTATGAAAGGGATATGATCAAAGTGTTACTTGCCTTGCTGATGATCCGCAAAACCTAGCGATTCGAAGTAACAAGCGGCACACTCCGGGTACTCTATCGCAAACAAACAAGCATACAATCAGTACTCAACTACTGCACAGGTAAAACTCGAATGAAAGATCCAACCAGAAAGTTCAACTTAAGAACTCCGGTTTGCAAAAAGAATCAACTCGAAAGAAGCAACGAAAGTCAAACGGCGGAAGAAAGAAACTTCGTTTGCTAATCTGGATCTAGGTCAAATTTTACTGTAGCAAAAACTTGTTTGAGTAGGTTAAATGGAAAGAGAATTTCGAGACGAAACTCTAGGCGCTTGAATCGCCTGATTCCGATAAACGAGCGAGAAGTTAAACAGAAACGAAGATTCGATCAGAAATCGAATCTGAGAAAATAACGAGAAAATCCGCCGAAAAAGAAAAACGGACGAACGGTTAAAGAACGGACGTTCGTTAACAGAGAAAAACCGACGAACGCGTTCGTTAAAACGAACGGTTCGGTGAACGCTCGTAAAATAAGAAAACCGAAAAAAACCCGATCTAGGTTTTTTTTTTAAAACGAAGGGTTTTTTTTGAAAAAAAAACCTTCAAAACGAGGCGAGGTCTACCTCGTCGGGGTAGAGGTCCGGCGGGGCTCCGGCTAGGGGCGGCGAGGGCGGCGGGGCTCGGGCTCGGG
>NC_057811.1:418536020-418536939 GCF_018294505.1 Triticum aestivum
GGCGGCGCGGGTGCGGGCGGCTCCGGCGGCGGGGTTGAGAGGGAGGAGGCGAGGGGGGTATATATGAGGGGGGAGGGGTGCTTGGAGGAGGGGCAAAGGCGGCGGCGGCGACGTGTCCGAGCCGGACTCCGGCGGCGGCGGGCGGCGTGCTGGGGAAGGAGACGGCGCGGCGGGCCGTCGGCTGGGCCTTTGGCCAAGTCGGCGCGGGCGTTTTTTTTAATAAGTTCCGCGAAGAAAATTGCGTAGAAAAACAAATAAAAGTAAGAAAAATATGAAATAAATTTTCCCCGTCTAGTTAGAAAATCTAGAATAGGGTGAACATTTTTAAAATCAAAAATAAATATTTTGAAAACATGCGTATTTTTAAATGCAATAAAAATTGCAAATAAAATCCAAATAATTCCAAATAATGATTTTAACATTTTTCCTCCGGTATTTCAATTGTTTTGGAGAAGTCATATTTTCTCCTCTCGTTTATTTTAAGAATGAAATATTTTTCCGGAGAGAAAATAATTAAAACCAAAATCCTCGTCTTATTATTTGATAAAAATCAAATATGAAAATTTAAGAAAAATCCCCAACTCTCTCCGAGGGTCCTTGAGTTGCTTAGGATTTATCGAGGATTTGTCAAAATGCAATAAAATATGATATGCAATTATGATCTATGTATAACATACCAAATTGGAAATTTGGGATGTTACAAACCAACCCCCCTTAAGATGAATCTCGCCCTCGAGATTCGGGTTGGCTAGAAAACAGGTGGGAGTGGTTTTTCCGTAGATCTTCCTCTCGCTCCCAGGTGGCCTCATCTTCCGTGTGGTGACTCCACTGAACTTTGCAAAACTTGATAACCTTGCTGCGGGTAACTCGGCTGGCATACTCGAGAATCTTAACTGGTTTCTCCTCATAAGTCAAATCA
>NC_057811.1:418537653-418547079 GCF_018294505.1 Triticum aestivum
TCCACCTCCCTCTCCCCTTCGTTCCCCTCTGCCCGAGCGCGCTCGCCGCCGTTCACCGTAGTTCCCGCGGCCACCGTGCCCCGATCGCCCCGACGACGTGCCCGAACGCCTCCCCGCCGTCGACTACGTCGACTACGCCATCGGGAACGAGCCGAGCGCCACTGCACCGACCTCCCCGAGCTCGTCTTCAACCTTCGGCCGCCGTCGTTCGTCGCCGATTCCAGCTACCCCGCACCCTCCCCGAGCTCACTGCCACTCCCTACGGCTCCGCTGTGAGCTCCCGCATCTCCTCCCCCTCTCCGTTAGCTCGCCCGCGCTCCGTAGCTGCTCCCCCCACGCGCGCCCGAACGCCGCGCCGCGGAGCTCACCGCCGGCGGGTCTCCGTTGGCCTTTTGGTCACGGGCTCAAGCCCGTTGCACTCCCCACCGTACGTAGATGCCCCCCAGCCCCTCCGCTTGCTCGATAGCCCGCCGTAGCCGTGTTCCCGTCGGGCACCCGTAGCACCTCGCCGCCGGCGAGCTCGTAGCGGTCGCCCCGGCCGTTCCAGCCCCTCCGGCCACCACCATTGGACGCGCGGCGCCGAGCCGCGTCGAACGCGCCCAACCACGACCCCGCAAACCCACCGTAGCGCAAACCCGCACCCCTCCCGAGCCGCGCCGCCGCGTTTGGCTCGCCGGCGTTGCTCCGGCGCCGGCCGCCGACGTGGCTGGCCTGGGGCCACCCCAGTGCCCCTGCCAGTGGCCCCCACGGGCCCCAGCTGACTGGGTTGACCCAGTCAACTGCTGACTGGGCAGGCCCAGTCACTGACATGCGGGCCCCGCCGCAAAAATATAAAAAAGAAAAGAAAAAGAAAATGTTTTATAAATAAAAATAATTAGTTTAACTAAACACTCACTGACATATGGGGCCCACCCCTCTAATTAGACTGTTAGATTAGTTTAATTAAGTATTAGACTAACAGAGGCTGACATGTGGGTCCCACTGGACCCACCTGTCTGGTTTGACTGGTCAGCCGACCTGTTGACCTGCTGACGTCAGCATTGCCTCATGCTGACGTCATAATTCATTTTTGCTGAATATAAATAATTCCAGAAATTCAAATAAACTTTGAAAATTCATATCTTTTAAACCGTAACTCGGATGAAAATGTTTTCTATATGAAAGTTGCTCAGAACGACGAGACGAATCCAAAGACGCAGTCCGTTCGTCCACCACACCTCCCTAACCTATCGAACTAGCAACTTTCCCCCTCCGGTCCGTCTGTCCGAAAACGCGAAACATCGGGAATACCTCCCGGATGTTCCCCCCCCTTCACCGGTACCACCTACTGTCGCGTTAGGACACCCCTAGCACCGCTCATTGTCATGTCACGCATCGTCATGCTTATGTTTGCATTGTATTTACTGTTTCTTCCCCCCCTTCTCTCCGGTAGACTACGAGACCGACACTGCTGCTGCCCCGTTCGACTACGGAGTCGACGACCCCTCCTACTTGCCAGAGCAACCAGGCAAGCCCCCCCCCCTTGATCACCAGATATCGCCTATACTTCTCTATACTGCTTGCATTAGAGTAGTGTAGCATGTTACTGCTTTCCGATATCCTATTCTGATGCATAGCCTATCCTTGCTACTATTGTTGTTACCTTTATCTGCAATCCTACATGCTTAGTCTAGGATGCTAGATTCCCATCAGTGGCCCTACATTCTTGTCCGTCTGCTATGCTATACTATCGGGCCGTGATCACCTGGGCGGTGATCACGGGTATATACTTATATACTATATACATGACACATGTGATGATTTAAGTCGGGTCGGCTCGTAGGAGTACCCGCGAGTGGATCTTTGTGGCGGAGCGACAGGGCAGGTTGAGACCGCCTAGGTGAGAGGTGGGCCTGGCCCTGGTCGGCGTTCGCGGTTACTTAACACGCTTAACGAGATCTTGGTATTTGATCTGAGTCTGGCCATTTGGTCTATACGCACTAACCATCTACGTGGGAGTAGTTATGGGTATCCCGACGTCGTGGTATCAGCCGAAGCTCTTTTGACGTCAGCAACTGAGTGGCGCGCGCCGCATTGGACCGTAAGCTCGCGCTTGTATTAAGGGGGCTAGGTATGCTTCCGGCCGCGTACGCAACGTGCAGGTGTGCATAGGGCGATGGGCCCAGACCCCTGCGCGCATAGGTTTAGACCGGCGTGCTGGCCTCTCTGTTGAGTCTAGGTGGGGCTGCGACGTGTTGATCTTACGAGGCCGGGCATGACCCAGAAAAGTGTGTCCGGCCAAATGGGATCGAGCGTGTTGGGTTATGTGGTGCACCCCTGCAGGGAAGTTTATCTATTCGAATAGCCGTGTCCCTCGGTAAAAGGACGACCCGGAGTTGTACCTTGAGCTTATGACAACTAGAACTGGATACTGAATAAAATACACCCTTCCAAGTGCCAGATACAACCCGGTGATCGCTCTCTAACAGGGCGACGAGGAGGGGATTGCCGGGTAGGATTATGCTATACGATGCTACTTGGAGGACTTCAATCTACTCTCTTCTACATGCTGCAAGATGGAGATGTCCAGAAGCGTAGTCTTCGACAGGACTAGCTATCCCCCTCTTATTCTGGCATTCTGCAGTTCAGTCCACTGATATGCCCCTTTACACATATACCCATGCATATGTAGTGTAGCTCCTTGCTTGCGAGTACTTTGGATGAGTACTCACGGTTGCTTCTCTCCCTCTTTTCCCCCTTTTTCCTTTCTATCTGGTTGTCGCAACCAGATGCTGGAGTCCAGGAGCCAGACGCCACCGTCGACGACGACACCCACGACACTGGAGGTGCCTACTACTACGTGCAGGCCGCTGACGACGACCAGGAGTAGTTAGGAGGTCCCAGGCAGGAGGCCTTGCCTTTTCGATCGTTGCTACTTTTGTGCTAGCCTTCTTAAGGCAAACTTGTTTAACTTATGTCTGTACTCAGATATTGTTGCTTCCGCTGACTCGTCTATGATCGAGCACTTGTATTCGAGCCCTCGAGGCCCCTGGCTTGTATTATAATGCTTGTATGACTTATTTATGTTTTAGAGTTGTGTTGTGATATCTTCCCGTGAGTCCCTGATCTTGGTCGTACACATTTGCGTGCATGATTAGTGTACGGTCAAATCGGGGGCGTCACAAGTTGGTATCAGAGCCGACTGCCTGTAGGAATCCCCCTATCCACACTCCTTGGCCGAAGTCGAGTCTAGACATTACAAAACATTTTACTAACATGGCTGTGTGTCTTACGGGCCCACGTCGCCATTGGGTGGTACTAGGATCTTTTACTCCTCGACCTTTACTCTGGGACTCTGAACTCTCTTCTACTCGGGTTAAACGAATTTACTAACTCTAACACTAGGATCCCGTGACCGCGTTCACCCCAAAGATGGATAAGCCATAATTGTTTCTTAGAATAGTATTTTGAACAATTCACACACTGTCATTTGACTCCTTTGAAACGTCTTTGCTTTCAGATGGAACCCACGAGGCAGGTCGTTCGCCACACGATGGCCATTGGTGCCTCGGGATCACCTGCGGTGCTAGCTGAGATGATGACCTATCTGGGTTATCGCTGGCACCCTGAGTTCACCGTCTACGAGGAGTACCAGAACTTTAACCAGGAGCAGTACCGTGCCATCGTCCACCTCTACTCTCGGGAGTATGACTCCACTACTGTGCTGCACACCGCACATGGTGTTGGTGTGACCATCGATATGGCTGTCCACGATGCTGCCTATGCTGCTCTGACACGTCTTCGTGGAGAGTATCGGGAGTTGGACACCTCCCCTTTCAGGCACATTGCTATCGCCTCTGAAGTTGGTGCGGAGGGATACTATACTGCTGCCTACTCCACTGTCACCCGAGAGCCCTTCTACCATCAGCACCTGGTTCTGCATGCTGATGGGCTGGATCGAGCTAACCGAGCTCTTCGCCACGAGATGTACACCACCCGTCAGCACCTTTACCGTGCTCTGACGCTGCTGCACCCCTTTGTCCGGTCTGGACAGGTACCGCGTACGGCGATCTACCCAGCCAGGACCGTGATGCCCCACGGTGTTGGTTGGCCAGGGGTGGGAGGCTACTCTCCCGCACTTGGTCCTCTTCTGCCACCTGAGCGTCGGGCTCTACACCTGAGTATCCGCGGCCCCCAGTCTGCTGACGTGGAGGCCTATCCGTTGCCTCACTACCAGCTGTCGGGCTACGATTACCTCCACAGTACCTCTTGGGACTGATGTAGGCTTGCTTGTAGTATTAGTTGCAGTCGCCGCGAGCCTGTGTGCCGCCTACGATGTTTTAGTCCATGTACTGAACTCTATGTACTGAACTCTATGCATGACCCCTTTTGTAAGTTATGCCGACTACTATGTAGTAGCTATCGTGCTCCTTTCGTTATGCATGTTTCATCATGAATGATTCTTGTCTTTGCAAATATTTCTCAATGCTGAACCACCCCTGTTATACATTAGCAGGATGGTTAGACCTGGTGGTCGTGGTCGTGGTGGCGATGCCCCACCACCACCTGAGTACATGGCTGGTATGATCCAACAGTTTGAACTGAACCGCCAATTCATGGAAAATATGATGGCCCAGTTTCCTCGCCCCAATATGAACCAGCAGCCAGCCCAAGTGACTCTTCAAGATTTCATACGCCTCAACCCAACCATCTACCGCAGCTCAACTCAGCCTCTGGATGCTGATGACTGGCTCCGTGACATCACCTATGAGTTGGAGTCTGCTGATGTAGCCCCTGCCAGCTATGTCAATTTTGCTTCCTTCTTTCTGAAGGGACCCGCAGCTCAATGGTGGGACAGCCACAGGCGTACTCTGCCAGCTGGAACAATCATCACCTGGCCAGACTTCCAAGCAGCTTTCCGTGCCCGCTTCATTCCTCAGGGAGTCATGGACCGGAAGAAGCGTGAGTTCCGCAACCTCACCCAAGGCAACAAATCTGTCGAAGCTTATCAGCGGGAGTTTCTGGACTTGTCCCACTATGCTGAAGAAGACATTGCAACTGATGCACGTAGACAGGAGAAGTTCCGTGATGGCCTTCAAGCTGACATCAAGCTCGCACTTCTAGTGCATGATTTTGCTGATTTCGCCACCTTGGTGAACAAGGCCATCAATGTCCAAACTGGTCTGCAGGAATACCAGAGCTCTCACAGGCGCAACCGTGACACGGGCTCATCTTCGGGTTCGCCCGCACAGAAGCGTAAGATATGGATCCCGAACAGCATGTACCGTCCAAATGCATCTGCCCCAAGGCAGACCTATGCTGCACCTCGTCTGCCTCCCCCACCATCTAGGCAGTCAAGACTTCCAGCTCCACCATCCCAAGCTCTTGTTCTCACTCCCAATAATGGGATGTGCTACTAGTGTGGACAACCAGGTCACCGTGCCAGGGACTGCCATCAGAATCAGAATCAACTTGCCCTTCCAGCAACGGGCCGTGGTAACAACCAGCCCCGCAGCAACAATGCTAAGCCTTATGGTCGTGCTCATGCCAACCACGTTGATCTCAACGAAGCTCAAGACCAGCCTGCTACTGTGATGGGTACACTCCTCGTAAATTCAGTACCAGCATCCGTTTTATTTGATACAGGTGCATCGCATTCATTCATGTCAGAAGATTTTGCATACAAGCACGACGTTAAATGTGAGGAGATGAACACCTCTGTATTGGTCAAAACCCCCGTGGGACAGTGTCAAACCTCCTTGGTTGGCATCGATGTCCCCGTGGAAATCGAAGGGCTGGAATTCTATGCCTCTCCCATTATCCTGAAGTCGTCTAACATCGACCTCATTTTGGGTATGGATTGGTTGAAAGCGCATACTGCTTCCATAGTTTGCGCCACTAAGATCGTCCATCTGCTACACCCTTCAGATGAGATAGTTACTTACCAAGCCCATCTGGTGCAAAATGCCGAGGCAAGGCTCTATGCATTGAATGCATTGAATGCTGCACCACTCGAGGGCATTGAAAACATTCCCGTTGTGCGTGAATTCCTCGACGTCTTTCCTGAAGAACTTCCAGGGATTCCCCCTGCTAGAGCTGTCGAATTCATCATCGACTTGAAACCAGGCACCACTCCTATAGCCAAGCGACCCTACAAAATGCCACCGCATGAACTCCTTGAGCTTAAGGAGGAAATCGACAAATCTCTTCGCAAAGGATTCATTCGCCCAAGTTGCTCTCCTTGGGGAGCACCTTCTCTCTTTGTCAAGAAGAAGGATGGGACTAACCGATTGGTTCAAGACTACCGTCCTATAAACCAAGCTACCATTCAGAATAAATACCCCCTTCCTCGGATCAATGATCTGTATGATCAACTGGCGGGTTCGTCAGTGTTCTCTAAGCTCGACTTGAGGTTGGGCTACCACCAGATCCGTGTTCGCGAAGAGGATATCCCAAAGACCGCCTTCGTGACTCGTTCTGGTTCATACGAGTACACCGTCATGTCTTTCGGTTTAACCAATGCTCCAGCCACCTTCTCTCGTCTGATGAACTACATATTCATGGATTACCTCGACAAGTTCGTCGTGGTTTATCTGGATGATATCCTGATATTTTCCAAGAACGAAGAAGAACATGCTGAACATCTTCGACTTGTGCTGGAAAATCTACGAGAGCATCAACTATATGCCAAGTTCTCTAAATGTGAAATCTGGCTACCCGAAGTGACCTATCTCGGACATGTCATCTCTAAGGATGGTATTGCCGTCAACCCTGAACGAGTTCAGGCTATTCTTGATTGGACTCCTCCCAAGAACGTTAAGCAAGTCAGAAGTTTTCTCGGTCTCGCCAGCTATTGCCGTCGATTTGTCGAGAACTTCTCCAAGATCGACAGGCCTCTGACTAACCTGTTACATAAGGGCGTCAAGTTCCAATGGACAGACAAATGTCAGGAAAGTTTCCAGGCACTCAAAGACAAGTTGACTTCTGCCCCAGTTCTAGCTCCACCTGATACTAAGAAGGACTTCGTCATTTACTGCGACGCTTCCCGTCAAGGATTAGGCTGTGTCCTAATGCAAGACCGCAAAGTGATTGCTTATGCCTCTCGACAATTGCGCCCTCACGAAGAGAACTACCCAGTTCACGACCTCGAACTTGCTGCCGTCATTCATGCGCTGAAGCAGTGGCGACATTACCTTCTCGGTAATCGTTGCGAGATCTTCACTGACCACCAAAGTCTGAAGTATCTGTTTACTCAGCCAGATCTGAACCTCCGTCAGCAGAGATGGATGGAGCTTGTTGCAGACTTTGACTTGGGTATTTCCTATACGCCAGGCAAGGCTAATGTAATGGCTGATGCCTTGAGCCGCAAGTCTTACTGCAACCACCTCCAGGTTCATAAAGTTCAGCCCTCGCTTGTTGAAGAATTCAGGAAGCTGAACCTCCATATTGTTCCTCCGGGTGCACTCGCTCCCCCTCCTAAGGAATTTGGCAAGGTGAACCTCCACGTTGTTACACAGGGTTCCCTCAATACCCTAGTTGCTAAACCAGATCTCGAGGACAGCATCAAAAGGCTACAGAAGTATGACTCTGAAGCCCACAAGATTAAGCGCTACCTCGCAGAAGGAAAGCCCTCATTCTTCACCATTGCTGAAGATGGCACTCTATACTTCAAGGGCCGCCTAGTGGTGCCATGTGCAGAGAAAAACCTGGATATGACACAGGAAGTTATGAAAGAAGCTCATGATACGCCTCTATGTATCCATCCTGGTAGTACAAAGATGTACCAAGATATCCGTCAGAGATTCTGGTGGACTAATATGAAGCAAGACATTGCTCGTTATGTTGCTGAGTGTGACGTTTGCCGTCGTATCAAAGCAGAACATCAAAGGCCTGCTGGAACCCTGCAACCTATCTCTATTCCTGAATGGAAATGGGACCATGTTGAGATGGACTTCGTCACTGGATTTCCCAAATCACAGAAAGGTAATGATGCTATTCTTGTCGTCATTGACCGGCTTTCCAAAGTTGCACATTTCCTGGCGGTCAAAGAAACGATCACTGCTAGCCAGTTGGCAAAGCTCTATATGTCCAGGATTGTTTCACTCCACAGTATTCCATTGGTTATCAGTTCAGACCGTGGTAGCTTATTCACTTCAAGATTCTGGGCAAGTTTCCAAGAAGCAATGGGAACTCATCTGTCATTCAGTACTGCGTTTCATCCTCAATCGCAAGGACAAGTTGAACGCGTCAATCAAGTTCTCGAAGACATGCTTCGAGCTTGTGTTATTTCCTTCGGCAAGAAATGGGAGGAATCTCTCCCGTATGCTGAGTTCTCTTATAATAATAGCTATCAAGCTAGTCTGAAGATGGCCCCCTTCGAAGTGTTATATGGACGAAAGTGCCGAACCCCTCTGAACTGGTCAGAAACTGGGGAACGTCCACTCTTCGGTCCGGATATTATCCAAGAGGCCGAAGAACAAGTCTGCATTATTCGCGAGAATCTCAAGACTGCTCAGTCACGTCAGAAGAGTCAGTATGACCGTCATCATAAAGACATGGTCTATCAACCTGGCGAAAATGCTTATCTTTGAGTCACACCTATGAAGGGTGCTCACCGCTTCGGGATCAAGGGCAAACTAGCTCCTCGCTATATTGGCCCATTCCTTATTCTCGAAAGGCGTGGAAAAGTGGCTTACCAACTGGAACTACCGCCGAACCTTTCTCAGGTTCACGATGTGTTCCATGTGTCACAGCTCCGCCGTTGCTTCAAGGACCCAATCCGAGCTGTGGATCATGAAGTGCTCGAATTGCAGCAAGACCTCTCCTATAAGGAGCATCCGGTCCGCATTCTCGACCAAGCTGAACGCCGCACACGTCAGAAGGCGATCAAGTTTCTCAAAGTCCAGTGGTCGCACCATTCTGAAGATGAGGCCACTTGGGAATGAGAGGATCGTCTGCGCGAAGAATACCCCGCACTGTTTCCTTCTACCTACTAAATCTCGGGACGAGATTTCTTGTAGTGGGGGAGATTTGTAACACCCTGAGAATCATGCTACAGTAACCCCCTGTGATTAAGCTAATCATGTTGCTAAACAGGGCTTGATCACATTTGAATCACCTTCCTTTTCAAACTCCTAGTTCAAACTTCAAATATAATTAAAGTGGAAAATAAAAGTTTTCAAAAACTCAAGCAAAAATGTTCGGTGGGTGCCAAATAATACACTGGTAATTATGGTGGAGAAAACACATTTTTATAAAATACCTAAATAGTTTTAAATGAAATAAAACAGAAAAGAAAATAAACAAATAAAAAGAAAAACAGAAAACAGAACAGACAAAAAAAAAGAAAAAGAGAGAAGGCCCTTTCCCCCCCCCACTGGACCCGTGGCCCAAACTGGGCCGCCACCCCCGACCCCCCCGGCCCAGTCGCCCCAGCCCACTCTCCCC
>NC_057811.1:418547708-418558131 GCF_018294505.1 Triticum aestivum
GTTCACCGTAGTTCCCGCGGCCACCGTGCCCCGATCGCCCCGACGACGTGCCCGAACGCCTCCCCGCCGTCGACTACGTCGACTACGCCATCGGGAACGAGCCGAGCGCCACTGCACTGACCTCCCCGAGCTCGTCTTCAACCTTCGGCCGCCGTCGTTCGTCGCCGATTCCGGCTACCCCGCGCCCTCCCCGAGCTCACTGCCACTCCCTACGGCTCCGCTGTGAGCTCCCGCATCTCCTCCCCCTCTCCGTTAGCTCGCCCGCGCTCCGTAGCTGCTCCCCCCACGCGCGCCCAAACGCCGCGCCGCGGAGCTCGCCGCCGGCGGGTCTCCGTTGACCTTTTGGTCACGGGCTCAAGCCCGTTGCACTCCCCACCGTACGTAGATGCCCCCCAGCCCCTCCGCTTGCTCGATAGCCCGCCGTAGCCGCGTTTCCGTCGGGCACCCGTAGCACCTCGCCGCCGGCGAGCTCGTAGCGGTCGCCCCCGGCCGTTCCAGCCCCTCCGGCCACCACCATTGGACGCGCGACGCCGAGCCGCGTCGAACGCGCCCAACCACGACCCCGCAAACCCACCGTAGCGCAAACGCGCACCCCTCCCGAGCCGCACCGCCGCGTTTGGCTCGCCGGCGTTGCTCCGGCGCCGGCCGCCGACGTGGCTGGCCTGGGGCCACCCCAGTGCCCCTGCCAGTGGCCCCCACGGGCCCCAGTTGACTGGGTTGACCCAGTCAACTGCTGACTGGGCAGGCCCAGTCACTGACATGCGGGCCCCGCCGCAAAAATATAAAAAAGAAAAGAAAAAGAAAATGTTTTATAAATAAAAATAATTAGTTTAACTAAACACTCACTGACATATGGGGCCCACCCCTCTAATTAGACTGTTAGATTAGTTTAATTAAGTATTAGACTAACAGAGGCTGACATGTGGGTCCCACTGGACCCACCTGTCTGGTTTGACTGGTCAGCCGACCTGTTGACCTGCTGACGTCAGCATTGCCTCATGCTGACGTCATAATTCATTTTTGCTGAATATAAATAATTCCAGAAATTCAAATAAACTTTGAAAATTCATATCTTTTAAACCGTAACTCGGATGAAAATGTTTTCTATATGAAAGTTGCTCAGAACGACGAGACGAATCCAAATACGCAGTCCGTTCGTCCACCACACCTCCCTAACCTATCGAACTAGCAACTTTCCCCCTCCGGTCCGTCTGTCCGACTGTTATCTTGATATGACCACATGTGGTGGTGTGCTGGAGGAGTACCTGCATTTCCTGTGCTCATATATTACAAAATCATACGGAGTAGAATCTAATTTTGTTTGCCATGCAATGTGGTAGAGCTATCATATGTCTCCTATCATTTATTTTTCAGCCACCTGCTATCTGCTACTTTTACAGTGCACTAGTTCTGCACACACTTCACCCATACTCTCACTATTGTGTTTTTATGCAAGGGTATTTCAGACTCTGCTGCTATGAGAGAAGCAAAAAACAAAAGAGAGAAGTCTGTCCAGCGTCGTATGCGGATAGGCCAGACACGTTTCAGCCTTATAATAGGTGCAGTGTCAGCAGATGGAGACGGTAAACATAGCTCTAGAGTTGATGACCTCGCTCGCAATGAACCACCATCCCAGGTGCTTGCTTTAACTTCGCGATGTCATACGTGGTTGCATGTTCCATATGGTGTCTAGCTTGTATTCGAAAGGCCGAAGTCGGTCTTTATTAAGATAAGGAAAGATATTTTTTACATGAACCACCATCCCGTGAGCACCAGAAGACAAATAGCTAGTCAGGGCACTGGCCGAGCCAGTGACAAGCCCAGCAAAGAGAGGCATCACCTGGAAGCCAACTAAAAAGCCGCGATGGTGGCGAAGCAACCCGCCTCCCACCAGGCTCTCAGGTCCTAGATGATCATGCTCACCACTCCAGCCGGATGTCTAGCTTGTATTGCTTCCAATTTGGTTAAATTGCATCTGCTTAGCTTACACATTATACCTTTAAATATGACATGCCTTTCTGTTTTTGGTACATACTAGTACATCTGTGTATTAACCATGTTCTTACATCAAACTAATGTTCTTGTGTATCCCTCATCAATCACTTATGATAAGGCAGTCAGGCAAGTGGATTACTCCTCATTTAAAGAATGTAGCGTCAGCCTCCCGACATGATTCTCAAGAAACAGCAAGGCTAGATGAAGATAGTGAATGTAGCTCTGTAGTTGATTACCACATTTCCCCTACACTAGCATCGTGGGTGCTTGCTCTAACTTGGCAGCGTGATATGTGGTTGCATGTTGCATATGGTGTCTAGATTGTAGTTCTTCCAATCTGGTTAAACTGCATGTGCTATTATGCTTAGCTTATACATTATACCTGTTAATGTGACATGCTTCCTGTATTTAGTACATAGTACATCTGTCTATTAAGCATGTCCTTACATAAAACTATTGTTTTTTTGTATCCCGCATCAATCAATATGACGAGACACCTTTAGTATATGTAGTGCGATATTAGTTGCATCTTTCATATGATTTATAGCATGCGCTGCTTCTAATTTGTTGAAATTCCATTTATGATGGGACGCTTTTAACTTGGCAGAGTCATATTGGTTGCATCTTTCATGTGGTGTCCAGCTTGCATTGCTTCTTATTTGTTGGAATGGTTTCTGCTTAGTTTACACAAATAGTTGTGAACATGCCATGCCGTCCTATTTTTCATACATATTCCATCCTGGTATCATGTGTTTGCCTTACATCAAAGTAGTGATTGTCAGTATCATGCATGAATGAGTTCTGAAGAGAGAATTTTATTGCTTTTTCTTGTCGGTTTTACTTGACAATTCAAAATCAATAAAGCGGAAGGAAGTTAGCAAGGCAGCGGATAAAGGTGCTCCCAAACGGAGGGCCTCTACAGTTTCTACTCCTCCATCCCCCCAAGATGATTTCCAAGACAACACATGCATAGACATTCAACGTAGCTGTGTTTATGATGAGCACGTCTCCCCTAGTGCACCATCACCAGTGCTCCCTCTAACTTGGCACTGTTATATGTGGTTGCATGTTATGTGTGATGTCTAGCTTGTATTGCTTCTAATTTTGTTGAATTCCATCTGCTTACTTTATACATTATACTTGAATAAGACACGTGTTCCTGTTTCTAGAACATAGAATATCTGTCTATCACACCATGTTCTTACATCAAAATTACTACTATTGTGTAACCTGCAACAATCATTTATCATAAGACACGTTTGACTTCGGAGTGTGATATAGGTTACATCTCGCATTCTTTTCTAGCTTGTACTACTAATTTGTTGAAATGGCACTTATGACTAGACAGTTTTAACTTGGTAGAGTGATATTCGTTGCATCTTTCATATGGTGTCTAGCTTTCATTGCTTCTAATTTGTTGAAATGCCTTCTCCTTAATTTACACATCATAAGCTGTGAATATGCAATGATGTGAATATGCAATGGCACTAATGACGAGAGACCTTTAACTTGATAGTGTGATGTTGTTTGCATCTTGCATATGATTTATTTCTTGTACTGCTTCACATTTGTTTAAACGGTATTTATGATGAGACACTGTTAACTTGGCAGAGCGATATTTGTAGCATCTTTCATATGGTGTCTACCTTCCATTGCATTGCTTCTAATTTAGTGAAATGTCTTCTGCTTAGTTTACACATCATAGTTCTGGTTATCTCATGTCGTCCTGTTTTTCTTACATATTACATCCTCCTATCATGTGGTCGTCTGTATCAAGCATCAATTTGTTCTGAAGAGCTAAATTGTTATTCATTTTTCTTGTCGGCTTGACTTGACATGGCACAGAGAAAGAGGAAGCAAGACAGAACGACAGGGAAAGGGAAGCGGAAGAATCCTGCAGATTCTGCTGGTACTGATGGTGCAATAGAAGGTCATAGTCCAGCGAAAAATTGTACCGACAGGGTATCCCGTGCTAAACGAGCTGCAGAACAAGCCAAACAGAAACAAATAGCTGCCACCAAACAAGCAGAGACAAACCTAGTTGTTGCAACACCTTCCATAGTACCACCAGCTGCACGATTTACTCGTTGGTCAACTCAGCTTGCAGCACGTTCCCAAGCTCCCTTGCCACCTGACACTTTCCGAAGCACTCTTCACACAAGATGAGTTGGCAAGATCAGATGAACTTTGTGAGCTTCAACAGCAAGAAGGTAGTTGCTGGAGTCAAGTTATAGTTGCATGCTTCTTTATATGTAGTCTCATAGTTTGATGTACACTAACACTTCCTATCACTACAAAAAAAATACACTTCCGTGATGATACGTGTTTGTCACAGTAGGTCACGTTTTCTGTCATGCATGTACATCCATGACAAGTTTATGACAGAATAAAGATAGTCATACCTGTGCTGTCGTAGAAGTGTTCCATGACATTATCAAAATTATCATCACGGAAGTGTCCACTTCCATGACGATAAATCGCGCGTCACAGAAGCGCTTTCGTCAAGGGTGACCGACACGTGGCATCCACCGTAACGGAACGCTGTTAAGCTATCGGGTCCAGTTTTGGATCCGATAACCCGTTAACAGCCCGGAACAATGGGGATTTTCCACGTGTAGAATCATCATTGGCTGTAGGAAACACGTGTCAGCTCCGTGTTGGCACAGGTGTCACTCATCCAATGGGTGAGATGCGCCTATGATATGTTAACACGTGGACCGGCCCAAAAGTGGCCCATAAAGTTTAAATTGGCCAGCCCAACTAAAGGCCCACAAGATTTTGTGGACCATAATGGGCCGGCCCAGCTAAAGGCCCACAAGATTTTGCGGGCCATAATGGGCCGGCCCACAAGATTTTTGCGGTCCTAATGGGCCCGCCCAGGTGAAGGCCACAAGATTTTTGTGGACCATAATGGGCCGGCCCAGCTAAAGGCCCACGAGATTTCGCCGACATTAATGGGCCGGCCCAGCTGGAGGCCCACAAGATTTTGAGGACCCTAGTAGGCCGGCCCATTAACTGGCTGCCGTGTTTTGGGCCAAATGCCGGCCCATATTTGATGCGGTCCATTAATGGCCTGCCACGTTCCGGGCCTAATAATGGCCCATATGAGATCCGGCCCGTTAAAAGCCTACCGTTTTCTGGCCCAAATTACGGCCTAGATCAGGTCCGTCCCTTTTAGAGGCTTTGGGCTAAATTATGGCCCATATCAGATTCGGCCCATCAACTAGACGCTATGCTTTTGGGCCCACTTGCTAAAGGCCCATTTAGTAATTCGGCCCGATATTAGTTTCGGCCTGTTAAGGGCCCGTTTAACATTTCGGCCCTATATTAATTTCGGCCTGTTAAAAGCCCGTCATATAGTTGGGCCTAACTACGGCCCGGTTTGCATCCAGCCTGCTCGCAGCCGATAATCTGATTGGGCCAAACAAGGACCGAGACAATTTTGGCCTGTTATAAGCCCATGATTTGATTGGCACATTCATGGGTCGGGGTTTATTTCGGCCTGATGTCGGCCCCTGAGCTGTTCGGCACGTTTCAGGCCCAACCTACTTTTCAGCCTCCTAAAGGCCCATTGAGTTTTCTTGGGAAAATAGGGCTGGCGGTTTACTCGGCCTATTAAAGGCCCGAATCTACTAGTGGGCCAGTTTACATTTAGGCCTGTTAATGGACCAAGATGACGGGGCCCATGATGCGGATCATACATGGTGATTTGCATGACGGCCCGATTATGTACCGTAATTTTACGGTTTGGCCGGTTTACTGCGAAGACAGGATATATATATATATATAGTAAAATAACTGCAGCATCGTGAATAAGAAACAAACCTAGACTATACAATAAAGAAATTATGGCATATTACATCCACCGGGCATCAAAGTTTGCCACTATGATAATAAAGCACAAGCAGACAGCAGATTACATACACTAGGCATGAAAGATCACCGCCAGTGCAACTAAACACGCCGACAAAATAATATACAAAACCGACAACACTTCAATAGAGTTCAATAAATTTTAGCCTTGCTCGGGAGCTGCAGCGCAAGCAGCTGAGCAAGCTGGTGAGACTGCACTTGTTTGACACTTATATCCTCCTCACTCTGAAAGATAAACAAGCAGACAGATGACATGTTTTGCACATATAAGTATCAGTGCTGACAATTCATCACATTTCTTACTGATGAATAAAGTGACACAGTTTAAAATAGCATTAAGACAATATGGTATTGTTCAGGTCAAGACATTGCAGGAAATGACATTGTGAAGGAGTTGGCAGCTTCACGACACCACTGGATTACAGATCAAGAACTCATAAGTATCAATGGTTAGTGTGCTGTCAATTTATCCCATTTCAGATTGGCAAAATAAGATCACTTGCTCTGTATAGTTTAATTTACATGGTATGAAGAAGGAACTTCGTTGTACAACTGAAAACTTAAATTGAGAAGGACAAACTTTTGTTTATGAACTGGAGTACATAATAAACTTTAAACATGCAATTTGATGCAAACACCAAAAATAAACAGCTGTTGCAGTCATGCCTAACCAAATATACACAACAAAGTTTGAAGGCTTGAGAAGGACAAACTTACATTATTGGAGAAGGCAGGCTCTATAAAGCCCTTGTCCATGCTGATGGGGGGGGGGGCAATTCAAGAAGTTTACCACAGAATCTTCTTCATAAGCATTGCCTTTATTCTACATTTTGTTAAGAGTAAATATAGATGTGACAATATAAGAAAAAATGGAGAATATTTAAGATAAGATGAAGAGTGATGCTATATAACCAAGTAGCTATAAATGTAAGTACAGCGAAACATGCAAAAGGTACAACCAAGAGCAATGCAGAGCTAAACTTCTTCAGTACCATCGGTGTTATCCAACCTTATGGTAAGAGTAAATATAGATCTTATGTGTAGAAAATGGAGGGCAAAGGAAAATAAGCTGCAGAGTGATGGTACATGAACAACTACCTGTCAATATAAGTACACTGATAAAGGACAGCAGGTACTTACAAGAACAATGCAGAGCTAAAAAATTTCATTGGCATTGGATATATTCTACACTAATGTAACCATTCATACAGATCAGATAATTTGGAGCGAACAATTGATAAGCCAGCTATCATGCATACTGCTGTCACATAATGAACCAGGTATGTATGCAAGTACAGTGATACAGGACAACAGGTACTAACAAGAGCAAAGCAGTGGGCAGCATATTTGTGATATCCTGTCGTTCTTTTCAAACCGGAATTCTTTTTCGAGCAGATTTCCTGCAAAAAAGATCCGTAAGGCACATGCGAAAAAGTAGAAGTTCAAATTGTCATGCAATATCATAGACAGTACCTCATCCTTGGAACGAGACCAGTGCATAACAAGGTTTTTCCATTCAATGTCTTCTAAATTTAGCACAAGAGACTTCATCAGAAATTCGTTTATAGACTTGCCATCAAAGTGTGATTTCCTCAGGTAACACCAATATTGCTGCAATGCTTCCTTGAAAAGCGCAAGCAATCTTTGCTCGTCATGACTATCCGGATTGACCCTCGCCTACTTACAACAATGTAATGTAAATCATTGATGTGTTCAATCAGCAGAAAACCGGAAAATAATCACCATGAATAATAGCACTTACACGCAAGTGGGACAGGAAGATGTGAAAATGGTGTTTGTCTTCACTATAATCTTCCAATGATGGAAATATTTGCACGTAGGTCCTAACAACATTGAAAGCATTGTCTTCTAAACTGGGAATAACTGGAATGGGGTTCCAATCTGCAGGAATTGGCCGTCTCTGCAGTTGGGATAGGTCTTCGGCCGGTGGACTTGTTGTACTTTTTGCTGGAGTGGGATTTTTCTGTGGTACGGCTGGTGCTATGGCAACTGAAATCGGCATACCTTTTGCTGGAGTGCAGGTCTTGTGTGGTGGGGCTAGTGGTGTGGCCAGTGAAGTATGGGTACAGTCTGTTGGAGTCGGTCCTACGTTTTGTGTCACTGGTTGTACATCCGATATAAGTGGGGTGTTGTCTGATTTCTCCGGCACAACCATGTTTTTCAAGGACTTTGCTGGTGCTCCTTCAGGTTTGGCAATCACCCTCTTACTTTTTGATGTCTGATGCACAAGAACAACATTTGAGTGAAAAAACATGGTATGATGACAGATGGAATATGTATTGATAATGGATGGGCATGGCATCTCGACATATATGATGAGTAAACTAAGCATATGGCAGTGCAACAAAGTAGAAGAAATGCAATACAACATATGGAAGATACACGCAATCAATAAAACCTTGCCAAATTAGAGCAGGCACCTTCAAGGTGAACATGACAGGCCATCTGCCTTTGACTGCTCGAGGTTAGAATAGTCATTAGGATCATATTCTGAACAAGAATCTACAGGTGGGGAACGTATGAGTTTCATTGCATCCAGAATGGCACTCAATGCCTTGGTGCCAATTTTGTAAGTCATTGCAGTGTTCCACAATATTCTTCTGATGCGCGGATTCTGATATTCACTGTAATTACGTATAATATCAGAGAACCATGAAAACATAAATAGTTGTGAGATTATCTTTGTAATGCAGAGGATATTCTAATATAGGGGCGCCCCTGTAAACACTTGTGTGCTATCACTGGATTCTGATGAGAGAGCTCATGTGTGTTGTAATATGGTGCGTGCATTTATATAATCTGGCACAAGTACACAAAAAAAGGCTCCAGAAGTAAGGATAGTTGGCAGATGATAGGTTCAAAATATACTGTATAGAGAGTTTATTGCCAAACCATGATAACAAGAGCACACATCAACTAGGCAGATCATAGTGTACATAAAAGGGGTACACCATAACCACGATATATAAATCGGGAAAGTGGAACTGGCTTGAAAATTGTATTTCCGCTAGTAATTGAAAGCCTATCGATCAAGTACATGCCAGCTCTATCAGCTGTTGACTGCACATGTCCCTGCTCCCCTTCCTGACAAGGAACATACTGTACGTACTAAATACAGAATAACAAAAGAGGAACATGTTAAAGAACAGAAGAGGAAGCATATTCTTGAGGTTCCGCTTAATTGCATACAATGTTGGTTGCCCACTCATGATGAATCATAGCGCCCAAAGAAATGCAACTCCATGATGTCTCTCTATACGTGGCAATTTTGAACAAGAGTCGTTAGGATCATATTCTGAACAAGCAACAGGTGGGGAGCGTATGAGTTTCATTGCATCCAGAATGGCACTCAATGCCTTGGTGCCAATTTTGTAAGTCATTGCGGTGTTTAGCTTCAAGAGTGGACTGCTGCTAGTGCGACACAAAGCAGATACACAGATCATAGTGTAGATATAACAGGAAAACCGTAAGCATCAGAGTAAAATCAGCAAGGTGGAACTTGCTGGAATATATATGCTAGTATTGCCGGTACGGCTAGAAAGGCTTCGGATACCAGCTCTCTTCAACTGAAGGTGCGGTACTGTTAATATCAGTGTAACTCTCAAAGGCGACACAGCTCCCCGCATTTCCTTGCTATTCTTATAGGATTCAAGTGGGAAGGCCACTACAAATCCTATTCCCATGTTTACAAACTCCTACGAATCAAAGAGGCCCGAAGAGTTGAAATTGTCCATACCAACCGACCGTATAGACCTCTACACAGCAAATGTCCCTGCTCATCTTCACTACAAGGAACATACTGTACTACTATCATACTCCCTCCGTTCCAAAATATAAGTCTTGGTAGAGATTTCCACTATGGATCACATATAGATGTATCCAGATACATTTTACACTATAGAATCACTCATTTTGCTCCATATGTAGTCCATGGTGGAATCTATACAAAGACTTGTATTTAGGAACGGAGAGAGTACTTATTAAAGAAGAACGGAAGAGGAACATGCTAAAGAAGAGCAAGCAGATTTTGGATAATAAAATGTTCGTTGCGCAGTGCCCACACATGATGAACCAGAGCGCATTAAGAAAGCAACTCCCTGTGTCTCTCTATATGTGGTGCACGTGCTTTTTCTAAAGTAAAGTAGGAACATTAGCTGACCAATTAAATGTTATTTGTTTTAGTAATATCAGCATCATATTAGATTCGTACTTGAGCAACAAGTTTGGAATTATGAGTGGCACGTTGTTTAGCTTGATGGATTCAGGAGCAGTGCTAAGCAGGTACGATGATGGTACTGAATATAAAGGCATGTCTGCATTTGGGTCAGTCGACAATTTCAGGCGGTTGGATGAAGATCCTACGTCTCCTAACCCTTCTTCTTCCTCGTCTCTGATTCTTCCCATACAGAACACCGCACGGGCCGCCGGCCGGACCATCGGCCCCCACCGCCTGTGTTCCTCCGCCACCCCCACCACCACCCCCGCCCCCACCCGCGTCGAGTTTTCTTCGTTCGGCAAGGTCCCACCACGCCCC